>NC_090727.1:28500170-28512670 GCF_036898095.1 Palaemon carinicauda
GCTGAATTTAACATATGAACTTGCAAAACTTTTTTTTCAAAGTTCAGATTTCAAGACGGTTACTATGAGATTTAGGGCCTCTGTAACACGGTTTTTTGGACTTTGCTCCTTATCAAAGCATCGGATGTAGCTGAAAGTTGACATATGTATATTTTACAACCACACACAAATTTTGTCAGCATTATCAATAACCTAAACCCGATAGTTTTAATTTTCATAGAGTAAAAATGATCTAGCCGACGCCATGGCCAGTGATAACGAGCCAAGAGTTGAAAACATTCATTACGTAAGCAATGTAAACACCGTTTGACAAAATTTTGCCCCGCCCATCCACCAGACACCCATTCACCTTGTTCCATCTGCTCTAAAACCCATAACAGTCAAGAATGACTAACAGGATTTCGAATTGCCCCCTTGGTTGCAAAACTGCATTTGTCTTACGACTTGCAACTTTATACAGTCAAGAGAAAGCCCGTGGCCATATTTACTATAGCCTGAAAAGGTAATTATTCAGTTTCTAGTTTAAATCCAATATTTATGGTCTGATTTGTATTTAGCGTAACATGATTATGATACTTGTAATGTCATTCAGGCTTTTGAACATTTCCATTAACTATTCACTATGCCACCAAGAGAGAGAGAGAGAGAGAGAGAGAGAGAGAGAGAGAGAGAGAGAGAGAGAGAGAGATTGTATGTAAACAGTCTTTATATAACTATTTTTGTTAAAATAAGAATTTTGTGCTAAACTCTCCATCAGACCAACGGATCATCCGATATATTTTTTTTTCTTCTTCTTAGGCCGTACGACCGTGTTGGCTATGTTTTGGGCATGATTGCATTTTGTAAATAAATCAGGAATAGTTTTAGGAGTTTTATTTGTACATCTAATGGGAATTTATAGAAGTAAAGTGAACATAATTCATTTATCCTTTAAAATAATTACTACATGTAGCAAAACAAATAGTAGTAAAGATGATAATGCAATGAAGGAATGATACCATACTTTATCTTTAGCTTCAACATCGGCAATAACATACCCAGTTGCCATAAATTGTCAGCTTAATGAAATATCCTATCATCTAATGTTAAACTTAATTTATGAGGAGGCCATGGCTTATTGCACAGTGAAAAACGTTAGAAATGCTTTATGAATGACGGAACGATACATAAATGTGGGTGGGGTATCTGTGCTAGCGTAGTAATACTACTGTAGCAGTAGTGCCGCAACAGTAGTATGCATGAATTCAACGCTTAGGCCAACTGCTGGGATCCTTGATCATTTAGCACTTCTTGCAACTACTCGAGAAATGAGTTTTTATAGCCAGAATTTAAATTTTCTGATCCAACAATGCCCATGATAGCCTTCAGTGTTATCCTGAATTATAACCAGTCCAAAGTGGGTGGAGCTTCATGAAGTCATCATTCTGACGATAATTATTGGTGAAGGTTTAAAGCCAAAATACGGTACCGTCTATTTTTTATTTATTTATTTAATTTTTTTTTTTTTTTTTTTTTTTTTTACAGTAAATAGGTAGATAGATAGACAATGAATAAAAATTGCTTGACATGGGATATAGCAGTTATCAAATCAAGCTTGTCTACTACGTTTTTGAAAATTACCAACTATTCCCTACACCTTGTCAATCTGATTGTGACCTATAAAGTAGACTGTAATTTCTTAGGAAACTTATTTTGGAGTTAGACTAATAATCGAAGTGTTTTTGTATTTATTAACATATTTTGTTGGTTTGTTCATTATGACAATTATCAGTGGAGAGGTTTCAGAGTTCATAAAGGTGTACTGCTTTGCTTTTATTTCAACTTTTGTGTCATTGTTGGCAGAGGTATAGCCTTCGTTACGTATAGCCAATCATCGATCGAGAAAGAGGGAAGAAATGGCGTCATAAGCTACGTAACGAGTGCGTTCGAAACCTTTTCTCTGAGTAAGTTGGCCCGTCTTCAAAAAACGTCACTTTTACATTATAAGTACCAAATTTATTCAACCTACGTAATGCAGAATATAGTCAAAATTTATGTGTAGAGATAATGTGCATTCTGAAGAAGCGTTATATTTATGAAATTCATAGATAAAAAATTATTGCGAAAAAACCGTGTTACAGAGGCCTAGAATCTCATAGTAGATTAACTGAATATAACAGTTCCCTTACAAAATATTTTTTCAAGTGTAGATTTCAGCAGAGAAAAGGTAAACGTTCACCTTCAATGTAAGTGCTGCGATGATTGGCGTATTTAGAAATGTGAAATCTTCTACTGAAAAATGTGAAAGCATCCACTAAAAAACCTCATACATGAGTGATCAGGTCAAAGGTATTTGATCGAAAGCCGCCGTTTGCTGTAGATGGGGACTCGGCTGGGTTGTGTATATTTCACATGAAAGGTCATCCCCCCAAGTAAAAAGATATATAGGTTCCCTTTGCTGGTGACATTAGATGATTTTCTAGTTAGAGAGAGAGAGAGAGAGAGAGAGAGAGAGAGAGAGAGAGAGAGAGAGAGAGAGAGAGACGAGGCCTACATTTGTAATATTTATAAATTACATAATTAAATCCATGACCCAAGAGGTCAATGGAGAAGTTAGGATGAGTGTGAGAACGCCAAGTCAGTCATAAACAGGATACGAAAGTCAAGACCAAGCTAAACCTATGCAATGTAACATTTTTCATGAAGAGTAAACACAATACAACCGTGAGAAGGGTTGTGTCTCACCGGATCTAGATAGCTTCCTATATTAATGTTGTGTTTACAATTTTACATAAATGCTGAGATAACTAAGTATACGTTAGCATCAGACAATATATTTTTTTTAGTTCTTGTCAACATGTCATACGAAATGGTCATCCGACCAAACCATCTATACTCCTGTGATGGAGCTGCTGATAAACTGTTTTAAAGTTAACTTACTTAGACTTATTCAGAAGAAGTAACCTGCAAGTCTAAAATACATAGCACATTGAAGAGACATTTGATTGGAACCATAATGTGTGTTTATAACAGTACCACACCAACAATTGGTGGCAGCGTTTAAACTAAAAGAACCAGCTAATCAACTTTAGTAACCAGAGAATTAACAGTAAGGAATCTACAATTTTGACGAAGTATCTACGTCCACCGAAGAAATGAACACATTGAATATCAACTATAAATGTTATACAAACTGAGGAACTGGATCTTCAATCAACATCTTAGGAAAACGAAGGACTGACATTCAATGTTTATTAAACATTCAAGAATCATATCCAGGAAGCACTACATTCAACATTATAACGGGAAATCGGACCGAAAACATTCACCCAAACAGCTAAACTCTCGCAAACCAGTGAGAGAGAGAGGAAATGATGACATCGCCCTTCTGCCATATAAACTCAAGCTAAGTACATTTCTTTATTCATTTCAGTTTTAGACAATGAAGTGTTGTTATCACGAGACGATCGTCCATTATTGCTGGGGTGAGTTGTTTGCTAATCTTCATTTTTTCTTTCATTAAAGGAAACTGTATTCAACTTCGAATTCTCGTCTAGAATTTTTTTTTCCTCTGTGCTAATTCCGTTTTCTTTCAGAAGTTCTCAGAAAATATCTTTATATTAGTATCATTGTTTTGGGGGATTATGTTATAATCTTTATTATATAGTGCTTATGCGTTTATGCAGTGGATGTCTGTATTCATATAGAGATTTTAATAGGATTGCAAGGAGTCGTAGAGATAGAAAAAGAAGTAAAGTAAACATGACGCCACCTGTGAGTCCGAGTAACCCCACCCCCGAACCTAGTAACCCCATCCCCGCTCCCATTGTAACACTAGTAAATGCCCATTCAGCTATCCTTCCTTTTTAAGGTCGGGTCATTGGGTTCTTACCTCAGAATGTCGAGTCATGGATTTCTTCCGTCGACGCTCACTTAAATGCTTAACAAATCATAGACCCATTTGTACAATTCCAAGAAGCTAAAAGTTTTATAGACTTTTCTAAAGGAGATGCAAGTGCGTACTTGGGAGGAGTTTCATTTCAAGAGGCAGTTACATGGGATGATTTCAAAGTTAGGCTACGTGCGATCTATGGCGGTGAGGAAGCCTTAGATGTAGTTTTAACATTAAGAAATACACTTAATCAAGCCACTTTGACTCGGCTTAATATCATAGAGAGAGCAGCTCTCATTGCCGATAGGCTAAACGAGCATCAGGATATTTTAGGTAATTCCACTTGGGTTACTAGAGATAACATCTCCATGAAAGATTTCTTACGATTAATGTATTTAACCTGCATGACACTTATGTTGCCAGAAGCTTTAATACGGTGTTTTGATAAAAAGTTAATGCCCGAAAGTACAGAATTGGATGTGTATAAACAGATAAAGAAACACATGTCTCAGTGTACTGATCTTGATCCCTAGTTTACACAAGTTTTTGCAAAAAATGAAACTAAGCCACAACAGGTAAACGTAGTTAATAATAGTCAAGTTGCAGGAATGATGCGTTATAATTGCAAACGTCAAGGTCACTTGATCGCAGACTGCAGAAAGCGATATTGTTCGTTACATAATAGTTCAACTCATTCATATAGTTGATGCTACTCGCATAATCAACAACAGAATCCTAGAAATACACAGTCAATTCCACAGTCAGTTCCCTATGGAAATAAAAAGAAAAATCCTCAGTTCAATAAGAAGAAATAGCCAAACATCAATGCAGTTCAAAATAAAAAACAAACAGTTCTTCAAATAACTCTGATCCTGGGCCGTCTAGACAGAACTCGCAAGGTCAGACTAATTTTCAGAATGTGCAGAGCAAAGCAAATACCCCATAATTACTCTAGTGGGGAAGAGAGTGATGTTAGGTCATTCAAATCAACATCAGTAGTATTAAATAATCCATTTATTGTTTTATCAGATCATTGTGAGGCAATAGATTTTCCTATGAAACACACGACCGAATCAAATAAATCAGTGCAAGCTCCCGTAGATTTGCAACAAATTCACACAATAATAAGCCAAAATGAGTTACGACCAACATTATATGCTGTAAATTTAGAACACCGATCCTTTACATTATTTTTTGACTCTGGTAGTCCACGTAATATCATGGATTTGAGGACATATCATTTGTTGTTTTCGTACTTCCCTATAGAGAAGTCCGGGGTAAGGCTCTTGGGTATAGGAAATAATGAATTAAATGTAATAGGTGTAACTCATGTTTAGTACAAGGTCGGTAAGCGCACGTTTGCCGATACCTTTGTTGTTGTACAAATCATTGATATGTATCCAGCTGTAATTATAGGATACCCGTCTATGGGTAATCAAAACATTATCTTAGCCCCAGCCAAGCACGGCGTGTATATCAAAGGAAAATTCTATAAGTCTTTTAATACCTTAAAATCAATTTTGGATAAAAAGGAGACGACAAATAAAACAGTGACGTACGTTGAAGAACCAATAACTTGTCTCATTAATAAAGAAATAATATACACAACCCAACAGAATTCTCGTTCACCCATAATATCATCTTGCACGCAATCTACCGAGCCGAACGTAACTTCGAATTTAATAGTGCAAGTAAAGAAAACGTTACCGGGATCTGAAATATTAATCCTTTCCGGCACTTTGAAAACTAACGGATTGTCCGTCACACAAGCTATTTATACAGTAAGCTCACAACAACAATGTAATATTGAAGTCTGTAATCATTTAAATACCACTTTAGTAATTCACAAAAATCAACATATCTTGGATGTAGAAGTTTATAAACATTGTATTCTTACCGTCGCTGAAATCAATCACGCTCAATCAGTTGCGGATGAATCCCTTTTGCAATCTATTAAAAATAAAATCAATAAAGACATTCAAGAAGAAGAAATTCAGCAGAGATTTTTTGGACTTTTAACTGAATATCATGATGTTTTTTCCACTACGGATGGATCCTTAGGAAAAACAGATGTTATCGAACATCAAATAAGGTTAAAGGACAAGCAGAAAATTATCTATGTACCCTCGTACAGACTCCCTATGAAATTCCAGAATGAGATAAATGATGAAGTAGGTAAAATGCTAGAAGAAGGAGTCATTAGGAAATCGAACAGCCCTTATAATTTTCCAATAATAGTTGGACCGAAAAAAGATCGAACATGGCGTATCTGCGTAGATTTCCGTCGCCTAAATGAGGAAACGATCCCTGATCGATTCCCAGTGCCATGTAGTGACGATATTTTATCTTTGTTAGGTCAGAATAAATATTTTACCAGTTTGGACTTACTGAAAGGCTTTCACCAGATATCATTAGAATAAAATAGTATCCCATACACTGCCTTCAGCACAGCCAGGGGACATTAGGAATTTTTACATATGCCTTTTGGTTTACGTTGTGCTCCTATAACATTTACTAGAATGATTAACATAGTGTTTGGAGACTTGCTATGGGATATATTGCATGCCTATATGGACGACCTTGTAATCTTTTCCAATACCTTAAAAGAACATCTACATAAACTAGAACTAGTACTACAGAGACTAAGACAACATAACTTAAGGGTAAAGATTAATAAGTGTGAATTTTTCAAAACAGAATTGGTCTATTTGGGTTTTACGGTGTCTAGCCAAGGTCTTAAAGTAGTCCACGATAAGGTGTAAGCTATCCGTAACTTTCCGATACCTACTAATGTCAAGGGAATACAGCAATTTCTGGGGTGTAGTGGATATTACAGGCGTTTTATACGCAATTATTCAATAATAGCCGCTCCCCTAACTGATCTTACGAAGAAGGGCATAGATTTCATATGGTCTGAGCAGCATCAACAGGCATTTAATGCCTTAAAAGATGAACTGTGTAGTTCTCCTATCTTAAAATTTCCTGACTTCTTTAAGGAATTCTTCATTGCAACAGACGCCTCAGACTTGGGAGTAGGTGGGGTATTGCTTCAGCAATATGAAAAACAGTTTTTCCCAATAGCTTTTTATTCACGAAAACTGAGAACTTCTGAAAGTAAGTATGCAGTAATAGACAAGGAAGGACTAGCTATTGTTAATTCACTAGTGCATTTTAAGTTCATAATATTCGGTTATCCCGTCAAGGTTCTTACTGATCATAAACCCCTAACCGACTTCTTTAAAGGCTTTAGTCACAGCCCCAAACGAACTCGGTGGCATTTGATCATTCAAGACTTTGGCGCGAGAATCGGGTATTTACCAGGGAAAGCAAATATCATTGCTGATGCATTATCACGCAACCCCGTGTCATCTTTTACGGAGCCATTAGCTGAATTAATAGATATATCAACATCCATGCCTATTGTTAAAACTATCTGAACAGGAAGATCTGGGCTGGAGCGCTGAATTACTACAGACTGAGCAAAGAAAAGATCAGAAATTAGAAAAAATTATAAATGCTTTGGAAGGAAATCGTAAGGAAAAGGAATATATAAAGTATACGCAGCAGAATTATATAATCAAAGACAATATTCTGTGTTGATCCGTGACAAGGAAAATCCGCAATACACCACATGTGACTAACGACCAGGTAGTGGTACCAATCTCACTTATATCCACTGTCCTAAATTGGTTGCATGCAAATCCATTGCATGGACACCCGGGTTCTCCATAATGTCACAGAAAGCCAAATCATTGTTTTATTGGCATACGATGCTTACATATGTAAAAAAACACATAGCTAATTGTCGCACTTGTCAGGAAAACAAAGGGCACACGAAAACACCTGTCATCCTAGGGGCTTATCCCGTGCCCAATCAACCATTTGAAAGGATACATTTAGATTTATTAACAGGATTTTACGAGTCAGACAGAGGAAATAAGCACCTCTTAGTAATTGTAGATGCTTTGACTCGATATACAGAACTGATAGCGCTTAAAACTAAAACTGCGATTGAATGTGCTAGGAAGTTTTACGAGTGTTACATTTGTAAACATGGAATTCCACACATGATAATCTCAGACTCGGGTGGAGAATTTAATAATCACTTCCTTACCTCATTGTGTGAATTCCTTAGCATAAAGAAAATCAGTACCATGATAACCCAGAGTCGAATGGGCTAGTGGAAAGCGAATAGGAAGGTTTTAAACATATTAAGATTAACACTAGGGGGATCAGACCCCAACTGGGATATTGCAATACCTGTGGTACTAAGTACTCTGAATCACTCATATCATATATCAATTAAAATGTCGCCGCACGAGGCATTGTATGGTACCCCAGTTAGAACGCCTTTCCATGTATTAACGCCTACAACTAATTTATCAAATCCTTTAAAAGAATGTATAAATGCAAGCAAAAGTCGTTTTAATACCCTTTGAAAGAATTTAGAAGAATCACAAATCATAATGAAAAGGAATCATGATAAAATAGCGAAGCCAACTAAAACATATACCGTGGGTGATAATGTATACAGTACATACAGGTAAATGTACGTAAAGGACTCAATTATAAACTAACACCTAAGTTTGAAGGCCCATTTAGCATTTTTTAAACATTAACGGCCAATAGATTTAGAGTTCAGAACGTATCCCAACCCACTGATGAGAGAATTGTACCATTGGCTCACATAAGAAATTAAAATAAGAGAGGAGGAAGTGAGGGAATTTCTTTTTATTTTTATCTATGAAACTTATATGTTAACATTTTTTTCTTCTTAATACAGGAGTAATTACATATATTTTTCTCATTACAGGTTTCCAAGATGAAGTTTTTATTGTTAGGAGTGATATTGTTCGCTCAGACATTTTTCTCGTGTGGGAAGAGCTCTAAAACTAAAAGTTTAGATTTTAAATACAGCACTATAGTAGAGAGAACAGAAAACGTATTTATTACTGCAAGTAATATAGTTATAGAAGTACGCATGCAAGCAATTTTTCTCCCAGAGAATGACGTCATTAGCTTAAAGAGCGCCATTTCAAGGTTTGCTGCTTCATTAGATGAAATGCATAGAAGACACTTTCCTTTTAATACAGAGAGTTCGCTTGCACCGACACTAAAAGTTGCAGAGATGCTATCCCACGACTTGCAAAATAAGACTTAGGAAGCAGAATCTTTGGCTCGTGACCTTTTGATGTGGACAGTAAGACACGATAACCTTGAAAAACGTAACCCGTTTATTTTTGCTGCACTAAACATCTTTGGATCTGTTGCAAGTTTAGGCTTAGGGATTTCCAATCGTCTTAAAATTAGTAATCAAAATAAGAAAATTGAGTTTTTAACACATGAAAATGAATTAGTTTTATCAGAACTAAGGAATCAGTTAACTTCTATCAATCAAATTATGAGTTTGGTGAACGTACATTCTAGTAATATCAGTCAGATTATGGAAGTACAAGACTTAGTGGCAGCGTTAACGTATTATAATTAAAAAATAGATCATATCCATAATAAAATTGCGCATTTCATTGAGAAATCAAAATACTATGTGGAAGCTATTACGTTAGCGACTAAAGGTGTTCTCTCACCGTATTTGTTGCCGATAAAAGACAACGTTAATTCTGGAGAACTGACGGGAGAAAATAGGTTATATTCCTTTGTTAGACGCACATAAATTAGAATTTTATTACAGCCTAATTACAGTAAGCATTGAAAATTACAGGATTATGATTACAATTCCCTTTGATTCTTCCGATGCCTGGCAATCATACAGGATATCACCATTTCCGACTTTCATGACAAATAACTCAAGCCCAGTATTATCCAGTTTGACAGGACATGTATTGATTTCCCCTGACAAGGAAACATATACGGTCATTAAAGACTTAAATAAATTAACTCCTGTTCAGACGTAATGAATAAAAGAATATGTACAGCTGACTCCTTTGAATTCCATAAAAAATCAATGGATTCATGCGAGTTAGGTATAGTGCTAAACGGTGCTCTCTCCCATACACATGAAAATTGTCTGAAAAAACTTTATCCCTTTGACGATAATAAGTTCAATTGCAAACTGAGCAACGGCTCGTGGATACGATACGACAAGGCCGGCTTCAATGTATCATGCCCGGACGGATCCACGTCCTATTCCCAAATCTTCGCTGCAGCAGATGGTTGTATCGGTACGTCCACGAATTACACGGTCCGAGGAATTAACACTATCATTAGAGAACGGGCCTACTTCGCGAATTTCACGTGGTCCTTCTATCCCATCTTTATCTCTACCATACAACGCACGAGTGGCTAAGTGGTTGATGAAATTAACCGAGATAGACCACCCGTCGCCGACTTATGCAGATCTTCGTTACTACGTGTTACTAGCAGCAATCAGCGTTACGGTGATGATATTTATCGCCGTTAACATCTTTGTTTGGTGTAGGTTAAGGCATAGTAAGATGGAGCTCAAACAGAACGTTTTGCCATGTCCAGACAAAACTCCTTATTTGTTTCAATTTAGAGCCATTTGCAATTGGCCTTTTCATTCGCTCGCAGGAGTAAAAATTGTTTGGAATAGTGTTGTGCACGAAAAGCGGTCAGTACGCTAGTAATATGTAGTTGAAGAGACTCTAAGACATTTGCATTTTGAAAACATTTAAAAAAAAAAATTTTTTTTGGGCATCTAATAAAATATATAAGCCCTAAATGTTAAAATAAAGAATCTATGGGCATCTAATAAAATATATAAGCCCTATATATAAATATACGAAACCGTGGTGCGTGTACATACCAGGAATTTTTGTTTGTGCACTGAAATTATATCTTTACCAAGGTAACAAATATTTTTATTAGTTACCGTATTATAATAATCTGTATTTTTGACAAAGGTGACAACTATTCTTTACAAGTTACCGAATCATATGTACATCAGTATTTTTTTTTGGGGGGGGTACCATGTAATCATTTGCTAACAATGTACCATATAATAATCTGTATTTTCCATGCATTTTTCTTTGTTTTTGACAATGTCTGTTAGGTACGTTTTTTTTTTTTTGTAAATGTACCTATTTGAACATTCATCCTTAATCACTTGTTTATGAATAAAAGTTAAATATATATATATATATATATATATATATATATATATATATATATATATATATCCAGTCACTCTCCTAGTAAACATGTTTTTAGTTGAAGGTAGCTGTCCGAGATAATGTAATATTTATGAATTACATAATTAAATCCATGACCCAAGAGGTCAATGGAGAAGTTAGGAGGAGTGTGAGAACGCCAAGTCAGTCATAAACAGGATGCGAAAGTCAAGACCAAGCTAAACCTTTGCAATATAACATTTTTCATGAAGAGTAAACACAATACAAACAGTGAGAAAGTGTTGTGTCTCACCGGATCTAGATAGCTTCCTGTATTAATGTTGTGTTTACAATTTTACATAAATGCTGAGATAACTAAGTATACGTTAGCATCAGACAATATATTTTTGTTAGTTCTTGTCAACATGTCATACGGAATGGTCATCCGACCAAACCATCTATACTCCTGTGATGGAGCTGCTGATAAACTGTTTTAAAGTTAACTTACTTAGACTTATTCAGAAGAAGTAACCTGCAAGTCTAAAATACACCAACACATTATCTGGTAGACGCGGGTAAGAAGGAAGGGGAAATATGAATGGTAAGTGTTTGGAATACGGAAATGGTTGGAGATATAAATAGGGATGCTGTGATGAAGCTAATGCTGTTATTTCACTTGGCTGCCATGTTTACTTCATTGGGGTCGTGGTGGACTATTGGAAACATCATTGCCTGGTGATTGCCGGTCTGGGGTTCGAGTCCCACTCAAGTTCGATGTTTCTTTAAGAGTTTTCAACCTCAACATCCTTTTGGGGTGTTGGGTGCCTATAGGTCTACTTGCTGAGTCATCAGCAGCCATTGCTTGGCCCTCCCTGGTCCTAGGTAGGGCGTTACCCTGCTAGCTAAGGTATTGTCACTATCCCTTGCCTCTGTCAGTCATGAGTGACCTTTAAACCTTAGGTTGGAAAGTTAGTTTTTATGTTCAGAATGGCACATCAAGTTATATGTTTTGCATATGCGAATGTTAACCTTGACACATGCCTCTGTTGTATAATTGTTATCTTGTTTTATGTTGTACAGACATTTTAGAGCTAATTCTTGGTGTAATATAAATGTTATGATTCAAACAGAAAATATAGATGCTGATTTTCTTTTATAGCCTTTTCTGGTCACGTAGTCTTTTCTTCGGTGGATACCCTTCCTCTTTTCGATTCAGGTAATTAATTATAAAAAAAAAAAAATAGAGAGGATCCTATAGATTTGGCATGGGAATGGTTAGAGGCAGAATTGGAATATGTTACATCCTTCCCTCTTCTGCTCTAACTTTCTTTTCTTCTAACCATTGCCATGACTGATCCTGATCTTCTTTCGTTTCGTCGTTAATCAATTAATTACAGACAAGTTACGTCATATAAGTGTAAACATTCAATCCATATCCTGTGTTGGCCAAGATCTGAATGATAAACTATTCTTTTGGAGTCGTCAGTTGAAACCTTCTATTGGTTTGAGGTATTCAATTGTGCTGTTCAGTTGTAAGACCC
>NC_090727.1:28517670-28567670 GCF_036898095.1 Palaemon carinicauda
CTTCAAGTTCATTTTTTAATAGCTTTATTTATTCATCAGAATAAAATTGAATTCATCCAAAACGGTAGCTTCTTTGGAAATAAAGTACAATTTAGTCTGATGGAGGGAACACAGTTTGACAGGAGTCAACTGTAAAATCTATAACAGCTTCAGAATGTAAATATGATGGCAATTTAACAAAGTCAATTGGATTCCTGATGACAGTGAAGGGAGGGAACTGAATTTAGGCTTTAATCAATTATCCGTAGAACAAATAGTGCCGTATGGGAATTGATATCCCTTAGAGTATGGAAGACATTTTCACTTTAGATGCTGATATTTATTACCTCCACCAACGAAGTTGGAAGGAGGTTATGTTTTACCCCTGTTTGTGTGTTTGTTTGTTTGTGAACAGCTTCCAGGCCACAATTTTATTCGCAGAGTAACGAAATTTGCATGGATTAAATGTTATGTTAAAAGCTTGAAATGATGAAATTTTGGAAGGTCAAGGTCACGATCAAGCAAAATGTCTAATTCTCGTAATCAGCCATAAGTTTCGACATCGTTGTCACAGTGACTTCAAATTTGGTTCATATTTCAGTGTATAAAAATCCACAACAATGAATACATGTTTAGGTCGAAGGTCAATGTCGAGTCCATGGACAAGGTCAAGCAAAAGGTCAGAATTTGGTCATCAACCATACGGCCACAATTCTAATCGTAAAGCAATGAAACTCGCAGGAATTTTAAACTTTCATGTAAAGCTCTGTCAAGATCTTCTTTGGGGTTTTGGTGGACGATGTGGTAACGTCCCTGACTGGTGAACGCCGGACGCTGAAATTCTGGAGTTTTTTTGGTTGCTGCAACCTCACCATCCTTGTTAGCTAAGGTTGGGGGGTTTGGGGGACCCTATAGGCCTATCTGCTGAGTCATCAATAGCTATTTCCTGGCCCTCCTTGGTCCTAGTTTGGGTGGAGAATGGGGTTGGGCGCTGATTATGTGTATAATTGGTTAGTCTCTAGGGCATTGTCCTGTTCGATAGGGCAGTGTCACTGCCCCTTACCTCTGCCATTCATGAGCTGCCTTTAATAAAAAAGGTCAAATTCTGGTCCTCAACTATACGGCCACAATTTTAATCGTAGAGTAATAAAACTTGCAGGGATTAAATGTTATGTAAAATGCGGAAAATTATTAAATTTTGAAAGGTCAAGGTCATCACTATCTTCTCAGTGGACTAATTATCTTTCATCAAATAAAACGTAATATATTGGAATTTAAACTTTAGACTGCTGTCTGGTTAATCATTTTCTTGTCGATGCAAAGCATGAATGGCCTTCCCAACCCCGGTGTGGGACCAACGGTGTAAATAATAAGGAAATATCAGCTGTGATATATTTGCCTCTAGTAATTGATAGATATAACCTGTTTTGTTTTAGCATTTTCTTTTTTTTTTTTTTTGTCTTATTTGGCGTTTGTACTCGTATAATTGAAAAATTGGTGAAGGAAGCAGCTCTTGAACATGATTTTATTCTTTTACAGTAATTAGATTACCCAACGGTTTATAAAAAGTGACCAAGAATATATATGATAGATTTTATGGACAAGTTATTTTCCTCAAAATATATGGTGACATATTTGGAACATTCCAACATTTTTTGTGATTTTAGGAATTCTTTGAATACGCTGTGTAGATGAAGTACAGTGGGGAATTGGTGTCAAGTTACTTGTGTAGATGAAGTAGGCTTACAGGAGAGAAGTTGTGTGAAGATGAAATATATATTTTTAAGAGAAATATTTAAAGTTGTGGAATAAAACTCAAGTTGTCTTTTAAAGAGGTTGGTGCGACGTCTACAGTACTGTACAGCTCCGAAATCAAAACATTGCCTCATCAGAAAATAGCCTCCGTCTGTACCTCCTCCTTATCGGGTCCGATGTAGTTCACATCTTTCTTGTTTCTTACGCCTACTTCATCTCGGAGAAACAAGTTTTCCTTCCTTTAACTTATATATATATATATATATATATATATATATACAGTATATATATATATATATATATATATATATATATATATATATACTGTATATATATATATATATATTTATATATATATATATATACAGTATATATATATATATATATATAAATGTATGTATGTATATATATACAGGTATATATATATATATATATATATATATATATATATACATATATATATATACTGTATGTATATATATATATATATATATATATATATATATATATGAGAGAGAAAGATATATATCTATATGCAAACTAAAGTATATTTCATATTGTAAGACGTTAAAGCTTCTTTTTTTCGATAGTCTCTCTCTCTCTCTCTCTCTCTCTCTCTCTCTCTCTCTCTCTCTCTCTCTCTCTCTCTCTCTGTAAAGGGAAAAACTGTTTCCTTTAAAGAACATTATCGTGGCCGTCCCTTGTGTTCATATTGATGATGGTTCCTCAAAGTTTTGAGTTCTCCGATTTTATCAGGCCGAGTTAATGTCCTTTTGTGATGACCAAATTCTTCTTTTTCATTTTAAAGTTAAATTGATATTGAATTTTAAGTCAGATTTGCATAATTCATGGCTTAAGAGAGAGAGAGAGAGAGAGAGAGAGAGAGAGAGAGAGAGAGAGAGAGAGAGAGTTGGGTAATTTTACAGTACAGTTTTTCAGAGAAGAAAGAACAAAGTATTACGTATTTCCTGAATATAAGAGAAAAATATTGCAATTTTGACCAAAGGATGTTTGGACAAGTGATTTTTAGAAAAAAAGAGAACTTGCTCGACTTAGGAATGATGATTATGATTGCAAGACATCTAGATGTAAAGGATTCGAGAAGACAAATACAAGGGTGTTTATCATTCCCAGCTCTCTGTTCCTTTGTCTACGACATCATATGGTACAAAAAGTCGAGGAAGGCGCTCTCCATTCTTCAGATAATTTGCAGTGTCTTTTCATATAGTCAGTCTTCTTTCCCACCGTTATCCCTACATTAAGGGGTAGGTTGCCTGATGCACCCTCTCCAATGCCTTCTATGGAAGGCATCCTCTTCCACCAAACCTCTTCTCCCTATATCATCCTTGGTCTTATCTTGTCATCTAATTCTATAGCAACAAATGATATTTATTGCACTCTTGTCTAGATTTTCTTGTAATTTTAGGCAGCCAAACATACTACAAGTAATTGATTGTTCATACTGTGTTGAAGAGGCTGACAAGATCAGTGAGGAAGATCAACTGTATTTTTTGTATTTGGTACATCTAGTTTTTATTGTAGAATAAAGATAATTTTCATATTACTGTTGTATTTCGCACATTTGGAAATGTTAGAATTTTTTAAGATTATTTATGTATTTATTATTATTATTATTATTATTAATATTATTATTATTATATAATGATAAATTTCGTGATTGCATATAATGATAATAGAACACAACATAAATTAAATTATGCATCGTGTGTGCTCCCATTTTCTTGTTGAAATGTTTTATGAGGTTGTAACCCCGAATGAATCATAGGATTTCTCAAAAACTTTTCCAAAATAAATGGAATTTCTGTCGGTCAAAATTGAATTCTCATAAATGAAAACGAACGAGCTTTTTTTTTTTATATATATATATAGTTTGCAGCTGAAAAAAAGGAAAAAGGCATGATCACACACACATTTTATATATATATATATATATATATATATATATATATATATATATATATATATATATATATATATATATATATATATATATATATTGAACAGTGGGTAGCCAAAAGCCTGTTCATCGCTCATCATTATCGAATTTATTAACCAAAACTAGAATTCAGTACAAATGAAAAGGAAATCAGGGTTACAGAATTAAGACCATAAAAGGGGAAAAAAAGGAACAATAATAAACATGATAGTTAAACAGACTTAAATCATGATACGGACCACAACGCATATAGAAAAATGGACTCTCAGGTTTACAGTAAAATATGGAATTATATCATGATCAATAATTTGTCATAAAAATACATGGTGGAGAGATAAAGCTTGCAAATTGCCATAACACAATAATCCTCCCCTACCGCATATCCTCCCCCATATGATAAAGAACAAGTGTCTGAATGAATATAAAAATGTATTTCTTTTCTGTCACGCTGCCAGCGATAATGGGAGGAAGGGGTAGTCATACCCTGGTGAACCAGTGCTTTTAGTTAGGAAATGGGAAGGGAGTGTGAAGGGTTGAATCTGTGAGAGTGCATATCTATCTATTTATCGATAATTTTTGACGGGTCGCGTACTTTAGTAATATGATATAAGCAATTGTAAGTTATTTTATGAGGAATGCAAAAAGTACTTTCATAAATTGTCTACTATATTCCAGTTGAAAACAAAACTGTTGGATGGCGGCCAAAAACCTGAGAAAATATTGTATTGGGAAATGAAAAAATGGGAGTCGAAAGTTGCAAGACCCATCTTAGCGGTTCCGACTCTGTCGAGTGGGATTTTCATCAGCGTAACGAAAATGATTGGCAAGAGGTCAGGTCCCTGGAGACAGATGGGCAATGGTCAACAATTTCGGAGAGATGGGAGGAGGTGTGAGGAAGACTGGCGTGGTAGTAGGCCTAACTTCATTATCAATAATGAATTGTTGTTATCCTGAAGAAAACGTTCGATTGTTTTATTATATATTACAGGTTGGCATTATTTCTTCTAGTATTACTGTTAAATGTATGATGTGCATCTCTCTCTCTCTCTCTCTCTCTCTCTCTCTCTCTCTCTCTCTCATAACACATTTATATCATAATGATGATAGACTAATTACAATTTATTAACCCCGTTTCCTTTAATGAAAGTATGACGTAGGGCTGCTTATTCTGAGATCAAAGATCAAATAAATAATAATTTTTAGGACATAGCCAACTATAATGCTCATATTGCACTGCTTTGATTCGAATCTTTCTGATAACAATCTACTCGGTTAACGCCTTTTCTGTTCTTGGTGCCATCATCATTCCTACTCCTTCTCTTCCAACTCCATCTGATCTTCCAGAGTAGATATATATATATATATATATATATATATATATATATATATATTGCCTTGGTCTAAAGTTTCCTTATCAATCCGCTTTCAACGTGTTTCACTTAGGACCAAGATATCCAAACTATATTTCATAAATTCACTCTCCATTTGCTGTAACTTCCCAGTCTGATTCATGGGTCTAACAATGTAGAGTTAAATATGATCTCGGTTGAACATCCTGTACATGCAAGTGGTGGTGCTGATTCATTACCATTTTTTTTCTATTTTAGTGTCTTTTCAAAATAAGAATAACATCTCATAGCGATTTAGACTTATCTCTCCACTGAATCGGGTAACGCAATTAACCTTTTTTCGCCATTAAACTTCTAAATCTCCCGTCAAAGATATCTACTACTTTCACGTGAAATACGGGTCTATAGGAGAAAAAAATTTAACTAGTTCATTTATCTGGAAGATTCGGGATTTCTACTTTGTTAATATCTGGGAGTGTCTATAAAATAATTATTATTTTTTACATCATTCGTATTGTTAAATTAGGCTTTCTAAACATCAGGTTCGTTTGATCCAGCAGTTGACTTATGAATATAATGGTAGTAATTTTCCCCTTTTTAATTCCCCATCTACTCTTGTATGCTAGGAATAGTTTGATGGTTTAAGTAAAATATTTTTGTCATACAATTGCAGTGATTTTTCCACTTCTATGTGTCTAGGGACACCCACACTAGGTTGGTTTGCTGTGACCTCAGACAAAAGTCTCCCAACATCACCATTTCTCACTGGCCAGCGTGGTGATAAAGCTAGCCAAACCCCAGACATAACTATGAACATGCCTGAGGCCTTTTTCCTGCAGTGGACTGGACACGGCTACATTTGTTGCCATTTGTTTTATATGTTTTGAATGGGAATAACAACTAACCTTGAATGGCTACATACGTATCATTATTACATTTTTAAAATTATCAACGTTTCTTTTGTTTCACCATTTTCTCATTCTTTCGTCAGCATCATTAATCAAGCTACGTACACGCAACCCTAAAACATAAACTTAGCTTATCAAACTCAGATTCCACGGGGAAAAAGTAGGAAAAAAAACGCTGATACTTTATTATAAAAACCCAAAGTAAATAGGGATGAATTGGGAAAGGCGAATTGCCAATGTGTGGAGGATGAAAGTTGCAGCTCAGGTTTCAAGTTTCTTTGTTTAACCGGTTAGAAGGATATCATGGGATTTGCCTTGTTTCTAATGGTTCCTTCCACTCCACTCCTGTTTAAGAGTTTAATTGGTGAGGGAGGGTAACCCCCCCCCCCTCTCTCTCTCTCTCTCTCTCTCTCTCTCTCTCTCAGTATTTCACCCTATACCACCTCTTCGAACCTTTACCTTCTGTTTGTGTTGGCTCATAATCGGGAGAAATAAGCAACATATAAGTAGGCTACTGTATTTCACATCGACTTTGATGTCAAACATATATACACATGATCAGCACTGAAGTCACCCCTCCACCCAAGCTAGCACCAAGGAGGACCAGTTATTAGATGCTGGTAATCTGCACTCTATGCTTTTGTGCTTCTGCCTCAAAAATTAGTGTGTTATTACAATAGTACTGCTTGGTTTTATATCCTGCTTCATTGTGGAACTTATATTTTTTGTTCTGTCAAATCTTCGGCTGGCGAGCTAAACATTACTGTAATCATCGTTTAAGTGGACTAGAATTCAAATACCCTGAATTGCTGGAATGATTGGATTCTTTTTTTTTTATCCTAAATCTCATAAATGGATTTAGTAATCATTATTAGGGTCGTCCAGTTTGTCAACTTTTTGTATTCTTATGAAGACAGGGATTCGCAAAAAACTATTGCACTAGTCTCCTGGCTTGTACAGTGGTAGCGTGTTTGCCTAACATTCGTATGGCGGCAGATCGATCCCTGCCTGGGACCATGAATTTAATCTGTTTACTGGGGAGGCCACTGCTGTGGTTGGGCACCACGTTTAGAGTGGGGAATTGGACTTGCCCGGCTGACATTCTGGTGAGTTTTGATTCTGATGAATCGGGAACTGCAACCAGACACCTTTAACATATATGTTACTTTGATTTTATTATTTCTAATATTTTAAAATATGTTTTAACGTAGGTCTACATAATAGACGTTTAACCTTTTGCAATTCATATTTTTATTGAAGTAAAAAAAAAAATAACCACAATTGGAGTACATCTTAACTATATAATAACGTCCTCTGTTTATAAAAATAATAATGATATAGATATTAATGTTATAAGGATAATCTCTTTTGTGTATGACTTAAATTTTTTAATATTTGGAATGAAACCGGGTATTTGTTAGAGACGGGCAAGGTGTTATGAGAAGAGAGAGAGAGAGAGAGAGAGAGAGAGAGAGAGAGAGAGAGACCTATTTATATTAGCATCTGAAAGTTGAAAGGAAATTGGGATTGATATGAAATTATCCCTTTTTTGGGTAGGGGTTAGTGTGAGGGGTTGGAGACTGGTGGAAAATGCATCCTGCTGTCATATGATCATTTTTCCCCCTTCAAGAGATTACAGATCACGATGTTGGCCTTCTACTTTGAGGTGTGTGTGTGTGTAATAGGGGAATTAATTTACACATATTTGAGTTTATTATGAAAAGGTCGATGTATTATTTTTTTCGGGAGATAGGTTAGTACTGACTTTACATTCTTGCAAGCGCATGATTGTGGATGGCATTTTGATATGTGCTATATGTTATAATAATCCTTTTCCTTTTAATATACATTTTCTTATCACGCAAACTAATATGCCTTAGTTTATGCTTTTATTTTCGAAAACATTTTGTTCATTTTCATATAACTGACAATATGAATTATATTTTAAAGTTTAGTGAAGCCTTTTTCATTTTCTTAACGGCCAAGGTAATATGTACCATGATCAGATCATTTTTTCTACTTGATTCCATTTCGTCGCAGAACATGATAATGTGAAATATGCTATACGATTGAGAAAAAGTGTACAAGATAATATAAAAGATGATTCGATGGTATTTAAAACCTTTTAGCAATTAGGTATTTCACGGTGGTGTAAAATATGGTTTCAAGTGTAAAAAACTGCTTCGCGTTCTCATCACTCAAGATATATAAAGTGGGATAAGGTGTGCATGTCTTAAAACCCACTTTCACAAACATGGTCGGCATATCTCTTACAGGTGCTGCTGACTTGTCCGTTTTGGTCCTACATCTCACAGGTGTGGGAGTGTAAGGGGGGGGGGTGTCCACCCAGTATCTCTTAGGTGTGGGAGTGTGGGGGTACCTCCCTATGGAGGAAAAATAATAACTGGAGATGCCCTGACCCGGATTAAGGGAAGCCAGGTTTTTACCCTTCTAACTGTCAGTTCTTGATCCTTCCAAGTTAATCTCTCTCACTGTATTGGAATTTGTAGTCAGTTCTATTCAGACCTTTGTTTAGAGACGGTAACCCTTATTGTGCTTTCATTAGCGATGGCTCCTTCCTGTGCTGCTCTTGGTTGTACGAAAAAATCCGTTACCTGCCTTTAGGCAAAAATCAGTAACAACAGTTGTGAGATCATCACAAGCTGTGTTCAATGTCATCCATTGACGGTTATAAAGGTCAACGATTTTACTGTAGTTGATTATTCCAAGGAGTTTGTAACTGATTCACCAATAAGTTGAGCAACAAGTTTAACATTATTTATTTATTTTTTTTTTTTTAATATAGCATCACAGGAAGGGACCATCGCTAATACAATAGCACAAGAAAATAGTTATCGGCTATAACCAAAGGTCTGAGTAAAACAGACTAAGTACCAGTACGCTGTCGGAGGATTAACTTGGGATCGAGATTTGACATTCTGAAGGGGTGAATCTTGCCAAACCCCTGGCTGGCCTCACGGGTTCAGGAAAGAATTCTGAGGCAGTGCATCTCCAGCTGTGGGAGTTTGGTGTTCGTCTTATTCGGTATTTCCTGGGATTTATGATCCGTTCCACTTTGGAAATAAATCTGAGGTTTCTTAAAGATGTTGGTGATGATTTTAACCCTGGGAGTGTCTTGCTAGGTCTTTCATCCATCTTGGTTTTCCGCATAAAATTTGCTTCAAGTATATAATCTCTCTCTCTCTCTCTCTCTCTCTCTCTCTCTCTCTCTCTCTCTCTCTCTCTCTCTCTCTCTCTCTCTCTCTCTCTCAATACTCCAGCAATTCGGGTGAAGCAAACATCAGTGCAATTATTCCCAAAAGCTAGTATATCTCATTCAACTGAACTCTGCAGCTCATAAACGAAAAGAAAAAAGTCGGCTACCAGAGAGGACATGAAATGATAGTTTATGAAAGCTGAAATTGGAACACAACCTCTAATGAAGAAGGGGATGGGTGAGAGGCTGATGGTATTCGCATCTGTCCTTTGTAAGTCATTTCGCTGATTAAGCATCTAATGGCTAATGCTCTGCCAGATCTCCTATCTCATTAAGACCCTTATTATGGTGCTCCTTTTTGGAAAGGATTACGGTTTAATAAAAACGCTGGCGAAGCTTCTTTTTTTTTAAATTTCAGTAAAGGTCATTGGATAAACAGCATCAATACCTATACAGTACAATAATACCCAAAAGAATAACATATGTTCTCGAAGTGTTTTGTTTTTCTCTCAATAAAATAACCATGCTGGCTCAAGTGGGACTTTTCTCAAGATACCAGGATGACTCTTGTGAATCTCTCTAAGAATATAATCTTGTCTTTTCCTTTTTGTTTAATGCGAGAGAGTTTTGTGACTGTCTCAGCTGACACCATTTTTATGCAATCCATGCGTATTTCAGGTGGGAAATGTCATGTATTCTCATATGATTATGTCGTTTTTACCAAGTTTTAATTGTGTTATTTTTACGGAGTTTACAAAACACTAATTTTTCCATTTTTTTTTTTATATTTGTGTATAATCCTGCAGAGAGCAGTGCTGTGTGCAGGATGTATGACGATTTTGTCTCAAAATGCTAAATGTATTTTATGTTGAAATTTCGTGTCAGCATACAGTATGTATGTTTGTATGCATATTCTGTGTATTATTATTATTGTTATTACTTGTTAAGCGGCATGCTTTAAGGCCAGGGCTCCAACATGGGAAAATACCCCAGTGAGGAAAGGAAGTAAGGAAATGAATGAACTAAAAGACAAGTAAGGAAATGAATGAACTAAAAGACAAGTAATTAACAATTAGAATAAAAAGTTTTCAAGAACTGTAGCAACATTAATATAAGTATTTCAAATATAAACTATAAAAACTTTGGAAAACAAGAGTAAGAGAAATAAGAAAGTATGGTGTGCCTGAGTGTACCCTCAAGCAAGAGAACTCTAATCCAAGACAGTGGAAGACCATGGTACAGAGGCTATGGCACTACCCAAGACTACAGAACAATGGTTTGATTTTGGAGTGTCCTCCTAGAAAAGCTGTTTACCATAGCTAAAGAGTCTCTTCTACCCATACCAAGAGGAAAGTAGTCGGTGTACAATTATATTACAGTAGTTAACCCCTTGAGCAAAGAAAATTTGTTTGGTAATTTCAGTGTTGCCAGGTGCATGAGGACAGAGGAGACTGTGGAAAGAATAGGCCAGACTATTCGGTGTATGTGTAGGCAAAGATAAAAATGAACCGTAACCAGAGAGAGGGATCCAATGTAGTACCGTCTGGCCAGTCAAATCACCCCTATAACTTAAGCGCTAGTATCTCAACGGTGGCTTGTGCCCTGATCAACCTACTACCTACACACATGCGCGCGCGCACACACACACACACACACACACACACACACACATATATATATATATATATATATATATATATATATAGAATATTTTTTTGGACTGGGCTCATTTCTTCCTTTTTACCCAGATATCTGAAACCTTCCCTCAGGTACCAAGCGCTGACATAGAATTTAAAATAAAATACGAGATACATTTAATTACAACAACAGAAATGAATAACGTGTAATATTCATTGAAGAATGTTATTCAGCAAACTTTTTCGGAAGGGAATGCCATTCACACACAACCAAGTCAAGAGTGAAGAAATCATGTTGCTTATTTCATTCAGTCAGTGTCCAAAAATAATCCAGTATATTTATAATATGCATGGTGTTTATATATATATATATATATATATATATATATATATATATATATATATATATATATATATATATATATATATAATTTACAAATAATTTTTCATATGTACATTTTTACTCCGGTCCCTCTAAAAATATTAAGCATTCAGTTTTTTCCTCCATGTACCTTAGGGCATTGAGAATTTGTAGCCCAGATTACATTGAGGAGGAGTTCACTAAAATAGAAAAAATTGCAACAGATCTTTGTTATCCTAAATATTTCTTAGAAAAATGTATGAATAAGGCTAAGAAAACATTTTATAGTGTCCAATTAGAGAGAAAGGAAACCATTAATAATATGCTTTGTTTGCCATTTCATGTTTGTTTTTTAGATGTTATACCCCTTTTGAAAAAACTAGACATTGCTGTAGTGTTTAAATATAATTGTACATTAAAAAACATGTTAATTAAGAATAGTTCTGGAAATGATAATAATGTAATATATAGCATTCCTTGTTCAGAGTGTAACCTATTTTATGTTGGCCAAACATCAAAAAGTATACCAGTCAGATTAAAACAACATCAGGTGGCCGTCTCCAGGGGTTCTCTTAATAATGCCTTGGCCTCCCACTGGTTAGGGTCAAGTCACAGAATTGGTTGGTCAAAGACGGAAAAAGTAATCCTAGTAAATGACTATTTCCAAAGGAATATTGTTGAATCATTTTTAATCTCCTGTACTCAAGGTAGAAATTTGAATATAAGCCCAGGTCTGTTTTCCGTTAATCCAGTATTATCCTTTTAGCTAAAATCTGACTTCTCCGGAATTATTAAGAAACTGACAGCTGTTGGATCCCCTTCTCCAGTATAAATACGATGTTTTTGTATATGTATTCTCATTGCTGAGTTTGATAATGTCCTGAGTGGATGAAAGTACTAACTCCAATCAAGTCTTTTTCATTTTTCCTTTCGTGGCTATAATACATTTTATATTCATCACGTGTCAGCTTTCGTGATTTCTACACATATAAATATGTATGTATGTATGAATATGTATGTATATATATGTATATATGTATGTATATATATGTATATATGTATGTATGTATATATATGTATATATATGTATGTATGTATATATATATATATATATATATATATATATATATATATGTATTTGTATATATATGTATGTGTATATATATGTATGTATATATATATATATATATATATATATATATATATATATATATATATGTATATGTATATATATATGTATGTCTATATATATATATATATATATATATATATATATATATATATATATATATATATATATATATATATATATATACTGGATCATCTTTAGACAGTGGCTAAATGAAATGCGTAACAGGATTTCTTCACTCTTGACTTGGTTGTGTGCGAATGACAGTCCCTTCCGAAAAAGAGTTTTCTGTATAACGTTCTTATCTGAATGTGAACGTTATTCATTTAGTCACTTTACTTTTGGCTCGGACCGAGAGCAGTTGTTTCCTCTCTCCCTCCTCGCCTATTTTGGACTGCCATTAATTTTTATCTTGTATATATGTATATAAACATTCTTAATGTTTAGGTACACATATGTGTATGGAAATGTGGTAAGTTTCCTTTTCAGTGTTTGTGCTGTGTGTGTGATACATATACGACAACGACACTTGCGTAGTAGGAAGGCCAGCACAGTTCCACTTCGTGGGGAACAACCTCTCCCTCTCTGGTCCATCGGTCTTCCCGTCGGCATATATCCGTTAACTCGGCCGCCGCAGGGAATCGTTATCGCCTGGACCATCTTCATTCAACTATTGTCTTCGCCTTTTCCTCTTTTCCTACAGGAAACTTGGATTCTGAGCGAAGGGAATGTGGCCTTTCAAAGATTGACTACGGTTTCTCGCTTCTCGAGGTCGTTCACCTTTACTACAACAGAGTACTACTATTGGGGAAGCTCCTTTCCCGTGCGCGGGTTAGGTTGCTCTTCCGATTGTTTGTCTCAATTATTTTTAGTGAAAATCTAATTGTATTTTAACTTTTCAGCTTTCTCCGTGGGGAACACTTCCCTTCAGAGGGTCAGTGGTTCTCACTATTAGTGAATATTCTTAGCTGATTTGAATAATTATAATTCTGTTTTTATTACAGTTACTCCGCTCCCCCCCCCCCCTTTCTCCCGTGGATGTCGTCTGGGGAGGGAATGGCGCAATACTTAATTCTTATTTTATGTTGTTCCCTCGGGGTTCCTCTTCGGAGTTCTTTCCTAGGGAATTTCTGTTAAATAATTATTTAATTTTATTTTCCCAGTTAACTATGCAGTTTTTCTTCGTTCGACTAAAGAGTTCCAACGAAGCAGAGCTGTTCTGTTCATGCGTGGGGAATCTGCTGTCATTGCCGTCCCTCAGAGGACGTCGTCATGGGCGTCATCTCTTCTCTTAGAAGAACTCCCGTGACAACATGGCCAGCACTTCAGATCATCTTAGAATGCTAAAGGAGGTTCCCCTCCAGGGGTTGGACAACTTCCCTTCCGAGGGAAGTTTCCTCCCCAGGTGTGAGGTTGTTTCTCCCTTCAGAGGGAGAACTTCCCATACCTTAATAAATTCATCGTCTCCGACTGCTGTTGCTGCCCTTCGGCCAGACATATCTCCCCCCTTGCTGAGTTTCTCTTCCTTCAGGGGCGGAGCACGGTCTTGGCAAGTCTCTTCTACGAAGTGTTCACCTCTCTCGTTCGCGAGAGAGGCCACTCATAGAGACTCCTCTTCGGAGGATCGCTACTGCTAAGGTCAGCTTGCTGATCCACCGGCCCTATGGGGCATCATCATGGGCATCTTCTAGTCTCTTCTACGAACTGTTCACCTCTCTCGTTCGCGAGAGAGGCCACTCATAGAGACTCCTCTTCGGAGGATCGCTACTGCTAAGGTCAGCTTGCTGATCCACCGGCCGTAAGGGCTGTCATCACGGGTGTCTTCAAGTCTCTTCTACGAAGTATTCGCCTCTCTCGTTCGCGGGAGAGGCCTCTCATAGAAACACCTCTTCGGAGGATCAAGCAGACCTTCCAGCGCAGCCTGATCATCCTGCCAGCTGACCTACCGATCTACCAGCGCAACCTTGTGCTGCAACGTAGTCCTTTGGACTTCGGTCCTGGACTCTTAACACGGACCTTTTGCGGTCCCCATCGGTGGATGCTCGCCCTTCCAAAGGGCACATCAGCCGACCTACCGATCTACCAGCGCAACCCAGCGCTGCAACGAAGTCCTTTGAGTTTCGGTCCTGGATTCTAACGCAGACCTGCTTATGGTCCCCATCGGTGGATGCTCGCCCTTTTTTAAAGGGTACATCCCAGTTCCTGATCGTCCTGCCACTGGTCATCCTACCAGCTGACCCACCAACCTACTAGCGCTACCTGCGCGCACACGCTCAAAGGTAGCGGACCATCAGTACCCGCGCACGTAAGAATGTCGGCGAGCGCGCATGTGGGAGACCATCGGTGTCCACGCGCGGAAGATCGGCATCTTCCACGCGTGCGCGCCAACAGTCTTGTACACGCGCCGACGATCTTCTGCGAGCGGGCGCCGATGGTCTCACGCGTGCGCCGATGATTTTCCGCTTGCGCTAACGCTCTTCCGCGCGCGGGCGCCGCTGGTCTCCTGCGAGCGCTCACCGATGATTTTCGAAGCGCGCAAGCGTCAATGCTCTTGCGCGGCAACAGTTCCGCGCACACGGGCCGACTTTCTTCCGCGAGCGGGCGCCGATGGTATCCTACATGTGCGCCAACAGTCTACCGCGCACGCACACCGACGGCCTTACGCGCGGGGGCGCGCCGACGGCCTTCGCGTGTGCGTGCTCCAATAATCTTGAGTGCGCGCGCACAGCCTTCGTGCGTGCTGACGGTCTTCTACGTGTGGACGCCGATGGTATTCCGCACGCACGCGCCAACAGTCTCCATGTAGTACTCTCACGCACGCGCCAATGCTCCCACTCTTGCGCAACCAGTCACATGCTTCGGTGCATTCTAGGGAGAATGCACAAAACTACACAGTGCCTTACTGCGCGCCAGCGCTCTTCCTCACTTTCCTGCGCCATCCTGCTCTCCAGGCAGATATTAAGCACCAGTATCATCCTGTGTGCCATCGCACCAGACTCGCCTACACACTCGCACAATTGTCAGTAAAAAGGAATTAAACTTTTTGGACAGGTCACCATTGCCCCATTCCTCCCCGCAAACACATAACATTGCTACCGGGAAAAGAGGAATAAAGCTCCACGGAAGTATTCAAGATCCCGAAGATTCCATCCAACAAGGGAATTGAAACAGGGAATCCTTGGTCCCTGTCTCTTCTGAAGTTTCTTTTTTCCCTGACAGACCACCGGCAGCAAACAGGAAAGCATCAACAGACTGATCTCTAGATCACTGTTTGCTGATGGCTAGTTCACAGTTTACTGATCGGTAGGTCGGCGATCACCAGATCGCCAATTGCTAACTCAATGCTGATCTAGTTGCTCCAATGACTAACGATCTCCAATTTCTAACATTTCCAATCACCGATTGTTAGTCAATAACCAGTCATCAGCCTGCTGATCACTAGATCACCGATGGGCAGCTCATCTTTCTTCGATCATTGAACTCAGCTCGTTGATCTCTGACCAGCCCATCTTCAGCTTGCTCATCTCTGACCAAACAGGGGGGACCATAATCAGCTTGCTGACCTCGAACTCGCCATCGGCTCACAGACCACCGATTCATCGGTTATCGGTTATTTGCCTGCAATTCGTGACTTGAACTTACTAGTCAACCGCTTCCTGTAGTTCCTAGATCAGAAGTCATACAACATACTTCTCGCTAGTGGCCGTTTGCCGTCACACTAAAGTGATCAGTAAACGTTCGACAACCCTCATCAACGGCTTGCCAACAGGGAACTACTTGCGAGCACTCTCCAACTGCACAGTAACCACGATACCCAACGGGTAACCATTGATTAACATTCACAGATTGATTCTATTCTAAGGAATAGCATCAATCCCATCAGGGTGCGTGGTAAGGCTAAGCGTGGCCTTCCTTTTAAAGAAATTCTCTCTCAGAGAAGAATTCTTACACTGGGTATCGCGCCTGATCCTTTACGACACAAGTCAAGACTCCAGCGTCGATAATCTTCCATGCAAAAGGATCACCAAGGAGCTGTCCCTTTGGGTCGATGTCCACACCATGTTGGAGTTCGATCAAGGGCTAAGACCTCAGGTCTTCATTTGCACACTGGACCTAAAGGACACTTACTCCCAGGTCCAAACCATCCATCTAGGAAGGTTGGAAGATTCAGTCTAGACAAACAAAAAACTAGAGTTCAAGGCACTGTGCTTCAGTCTTTCCACTACAACCATCCTGGTTTCACAGGATCGGCTTCTGTCTCCGCTCTCTCGGGACGACTGACTGACCTTAGCAGACTCAGTGGCAACCTTGCATTAACACTGGAACTTCTGAAGTCTTTTTACCAAGATACAGTGATCAGGGTACACCTACGGAAATCTTCCCTACTTCCCTCCCAGGAGACTGGTGTATCTGGGAATGATTCTAAACACCAATCTCTACAAAAACCTTCTCGAAACGAGAACGACTTCCATTCCAGAAGACTTGAGTCGGAAAAAGAAGAAAGGAGGGATCATAGTGCTGCACCACACGACCTCAGCCCTCTAGACAGAGCCCGAAGGTACCTTCACTTAAATCTCTCAAGAGATTAAGGCCAACTTTCTGGTCCTTCAGCAGCCTCATCGGTTCCTAACAGACCACGCAGTGATGTGATGGACGACACACCACACACCACATAGAGACTCACATCGACAAGCAAGTAGGAACTGGCTTGTAGCCTCTTCCCATCTAATAGTATAAACACTAAGATGGGCCAAAGTCCGTTCGGTACCTCTATCAGCCCGCTTCATTCCAGACTGGAAGAACGTGCTCGCCAACAATCTGTGCACAGCATCTCAGATAAGGTATACCGAATGGACTTTGGATCGCCATGTAGCCAACAAAGTCCCGACTTTACGAGGTCCTCCAACTAGGGGATCTGTTCGCAACGCTCCTGAATCTCAGGCTACCGTTGCTCACCAGCCCTAGACCCCAAGGCTCTCTGGCAACAACGGTGGGTACAACAATGACGTTTACGTCTCGTCCCTGTTTTATCTGGAGAAGGGCACTCAACAAGGCTAGAACATCGGTAAACCTCTCAAGGACTCTCCTAGCTCCGCTATGGTATTATGCAGAGCGGTCTCCAAACCTCTTTGCGAAAAGGTTATCTAGATATCTGAGGAATTCCTCAGCATCAGTCTACTAGGCAGTATCACGTCTTGCGTGGTTGGCGTCATGTGAAAGTGTCTCTCCACTCGATACCTCGATTCCAGCAATAGCGGAATCCTCGAGTATATGCAAGAGGAAAAGACCCCCTATTCAGTTTCGACAGGTAAAGATGATCACTCAACCTTGATCCTTCACCTTCAAACTGAAAGAAAGGGACACCCTCTCATCGATAGACTTTTCCTAACTCATACGAACTTACAAATTGCCTTTCCCAGTCGAAATTGAGACCTTCCTCTCAGAACACGGTTCAAATCTCCACTTCACCAGGTAACAAATTTTCTCCTGATTTAAGAACACAATGTTCCTACACACTCGGACAGCAACCATATGAGTCAAGGAACTTCATGGTCTCTCTTTCGACATCGCCCATTATTGAGAAGGGTGAAAGACAATGTTCAATTTCGTCCCTGACAGTCTCCGGAGGTGACGGATCCTACACAAGTTTCAACTAGGTAACGAACGATCCAGATCATCCGTTACTGTACCCAGGGTAAGGTATGAGACTTTACCTAAAGAAAACGGCTACAGCCTGCCCGGGTCCCTCCTCTTGTCACCACTGGGAGAGACTAGAGGAGGATCACTGAAACATCATCTCGACATAACGACTCACAGTGTCAGGGGCATAACTATGCCCCTGGTCCTTCTTAGCAGATTACTGTGTGACGCAGGTTTTACAAGAAAGGATATGAATGCTCCAGGTGACTTTCACAACCTTTCTCCTGCAAGACGTGACCCACAGGAACTCGATACGATCTCTATCGGTCCAGTGGTGGCTGCACAACAGCTGGTTGTATACCTCAAGCTCCTTATTGGACAAGTAGCAGGTTGAGGGCACTGTTACCCGGTTTTAGTCTGCGTGAATGAAAAGATTTGACTGGCTCTTATTATTTTCTTCATCCTACCCTCTCGTGGGGAAAGCAGCATCCTGGGTTCTCTGCATAAGCTGACCTCAAACCACTGCAGGTAAACCATGCTGTGTACCTAGTATTAAGCTAATACTGTTGCGTTCCCATACCCTGGCGAGGTGGTATTGGGAAGTCTTGGTTACATCAGGTTTTTCCTACATAGACTCGGAATAAATTTACCTAGACAGTCACACTTCTACACGTCTCAACACACAGCTTGCGTAGGCCGCAGATCTTGCGTAACAAGGTTTAGCGAGGCGCAGGGACTCCTTACTTTTTACTACTAACATACCCAGATAAGGAGTCCCCGGCCAAACCCAAAAGCCAGATTGGCAGGGACGTCCACCCTTCCTAATGGGTGAGTCACCCCTAATAAATAGCGTGGTTTGTATTCCAATTATGGAACAAATGACAAATTCGTAGGTAATTTGTATTTATCCTAACTATACAAACCTTAGCTATTTATACAAACTTGCCCGCCAGCCCTATCCCCCTTGAAGTCCTACCTCCAAGCAAAGGGACTAACTAGCGGTGTGGGTAGTTAACCCTCGCTAAATTTTAATGGCTCGTCATTTCAGCTCCGCCGAAAGTATAACTCCTAATAAATAGCTAAGGTTTGTATAGTTAGGAAAAATACGAATTATCTACGAATTTGTCATGGTCTGGTCTTACGACAGCACCTCTGATCTTTACCAGGGTGTTCGGCTGCTACCATTTTCAGAGGTATGGACATCTTGAAAAAGATTGCAAGTCTAAGAATGACAATAAAGTCTGCTGGAAATGTTCAGGAAAACATTCCACCAAGGAGTGTAATTCGCAAGTGTCAAAGTGTATTAACTGCACAAAGTTAAACAAACCATGTGACCACATAGTAAATTCTAGAGAATGCAAAGCTTATGACTTGGAATTGAAAAGACTTGCAGAAAATACTGATCATGGTTAGTAAGGATCACTGAATCACGTGGCTCTGTAAATATACAATCTGTAGGTAATAAGACTTTTCACATTCGAGAATTGATAAACAAGAAATATTTGGACGTACTAGCATTATCTGAAACATGGTTAAATAACTTGGACTAGGCAAAGATCACTGAAATGACACCCCCGCACACACCTTCTATCACATACCGAGAGAAGGTAGGTCTGGGGGGTGTCAGACTCTTTATTCATAAAAGTTACTCAAATCTCAAAATGTTAAAAAGAAAGTTTAACAAGCTTTGCATACATAGAAGTAAACTTTATGCAAAGAAACATTAAAAACGGATTTTGAGCAAAGTGAAAAATCTATTTTTGGGTGATATGGCCATGTTGTCCTGATGGAAGGTTCCTTTAGGCAGCTTTCTAAGGGATATTTAGCTACAGTGATACTCCCAGAGAATTAACCATAGGTCTCCAGAATTCTAACTCCTGGCGCGAGTATCCTTAATATAACTTTAGGGATATCGCATAAAATCAGAGGACGTATTTCTTGATATGACACATGCCAATCTTCACCCCGAATAGATTTTACTCTGAGGGGGAAGAGTGGCGAAATGAAGGGGATCCGTTATCAAGGTTACCCGGTGAATCCCCTCCCTGTACTACTATGGCCTATTATTCCTTGTTGCATTTAAGCAGGAATAGCCGCAGATAGAGTAGTTTCGTGTGGAGTCTTTCATTACATAGTTGTTTTACTCCTTTTGAAAGAAAGGAGGGTCCATCAGTACGACATGGCCATGTCACCCAAAAATAGATTTTTCGCTTTGCTCAAAATCAGTTTTTTGGGCTCAGCCATGTCGTTCTGATGGAAGTTTACCAGAGAATTACTTGAAAGTACTATATCTGTGGGTTCGTTTAAGTGCCTTTACTTTGAACGAGTTCCTTATGTGGTCTCCTAGACCTTATATATATAACATTACCATTATTTGTCATATCCACTAAGTTTGGAACTAACTTAGGGCTTCCTGCCCCCTGCAGGGAAATTGTCGACTTCGACTATAAGGATCCAAGGTTTGTATTTCTGTTGGAACAAGAGGTCAACTTTTTGAGATTACCAGGTTGTTCTTTCAGAAATTTTACTTACAGTGGTACCTCTACATACGAATTTAATCCGTTCCAGAACCAACTTCGGATATAGAAAATGTTCGGATGTAGAAACGAATTTTCCCATAAAAATACATTGAAATAGGATTAATCCGTGGTTGAGCCCAAAAACCTATGATAACTTCTTAATAAACTACTACACATAATTTCCCATGAGAATAATGCACACTAAATTAGATAATAGACATGTAAATAAGAAGAATTAGCAAAAAATGATAAATAAGAAACAGGTTTTTAGCGTCTCTTTACCTTAGAAACTCCAGCGCAGGTGTTTTTGGTCTTGGTACACAGAGAGGAGATGGACGGGCGGCGAGGAGGTAGAGAGGTTAACTACGATAAACGTACACTACCGTAACTTATTCTAACTTACACTAAGTGAACTTTAACATAACTTAGCTTATTTTTTTTTTTTATATTTTATATTTTTTTTACATTTTCTTTTTTTCTTTTTGATGATTAATTTTAATCACTTTCATTCTCTACACTTAAAATTGACTTAATTTCTTTCGCTTCACTCTTTGCCGTTTTCTTTGTTTCACTTTCTTCCGCTTCACTCTTTTGCCGTTTTCTTCGAATTACTTATATCCTCTTCATCACGAGTTCGCTTTGTAGTTTTTTTAAAGAAATTATCGATAGATAATTGCTTGGTACGGCTTTTCAGAATGTTTCGAAAATGAGTTAGGCAAACATCATCGAACTGCTGCCAAGGGAGACGATTTCCTCTACGGCTTCCGGTGTACCCACCATGGGATCAGGTTCGGGGTCAAAACCTTCGAAATCTCGGGGAGAAACTGCATCAGGCCACAACTTCTTCCAGGCAGAATTGAGGGTCCGTCGAGTTAATTCCACCCAAGCCTGATCTATGATCTTCAGGCAGTGCACGATGTTGAAGTGGCTCCTCCAAAATTCACGCAAAGTTAAGTTGGTGCTTTGTGTGACATTAAAGCACTGCTTAAATAAGTGCTTGGTGTACAGCTTCTTAAAATTAGAGATGACTTGCTGGTCCATGGGCTGGAGGATAGAGGTGGTATTCGGTGGAAGATACAGCACCTTTATGAACTTAAATTCATCGAAGATATCATCTTCAAGTCCGGGTGGGTGAGCGGGTGCATTGTCAAGGCATAGCAGGCACTTTAAAGGCAATTTCTGTTCATGAAGATACTTCTTCAGAGAAGGGCCGAAAACTTGGTTAACCCATTGCACAAAGAATTGCCTAGTGACCCAGGCCTTCGAGTTGGATCGCCAGAAAACATGAAGCTGGTCCTTATCGACGTTGTGTGCCTTAAAGGCCCTAGGGTTCTCAGAATGGTAAACCAGTAAGGGCTTGACTTTAAAGTCTCCGCTAGCGTTGGCACATAGGGCAAGAGTCAACCGATCCTGCATTGGCTTATGCCCAGGCAATTTCTTCTCTTCGGCAGTGATGTAGGTTTGACTGGGCATCTTCTTCCAAAACAGCCCGGTTTCATCACAATTAAACACTTGCTGCTCTACGTAGCCTTCTTCCTGCACGATCCTTTCAAAGTTCTTGACAAAGTCAGCTGCAGCCTTTGTGTCCGCACTAGCAGCCTCTCCGTGGCGAACAACTGAATGAATCCCGGACCGTTTCTTAAATTTCTCAAACCAGCCACGAGATGCCTTGAAATCATCTGAGGAAGGCTCGGTTGAACTCTCCCCAGCATCACCCCCAGAGCTCTCCTCCTTCAAGTCCGTAAAGATGGCGTGCGCCTTCTCGCAGATGACGGTCTCAGTGATGGTGTCGCCAACGATCTCTCTGTCCTTGATCCACACTAGCAGAAGTCGTTCCATCTCTTCTATGATAGGGCTACGGCGTTTTGAAATTATGGTGATCCCCTTAGAAGGTTTCACTGCTTTAATAGCTTCCTTCTGTTTATACTCCTGGAGCCAAGGGGTGTTCGCATGCTAAAAAGGGCCCCTAGGTTACTCACTATTTTCTGAAAGAACATCACCTGGGGCATCATTTTAGCGAGTGTAGACGTTCTGAAACCCGGCAGTAATCTTGCTAGGGATGGTTTTGTAGCTATTGACCATACTAAAAATTTCCGCAAAAATTTGGGGTAGGGGAAATTCAAATCTTAATAATTCAGTAAGGAAATAAGCTATTTGCATGAAATACCCATCAAAATGTAGCTTATAGGGCATGCTACAAGATGAAAGTAAGAAATATTAAAATAGGTCAAGGTCAAGGTCACCGGAGCTCAAGCAATGACGTAATTTGACACTTGCTCAAAATCTGGGCCTCTAAAAACTTAAAATTAAACCAGAACCCAGTTGTAAACTAATTTATTCCTTTATTTGTAGATTCTAGTAGAGTACTACATAGGATAGTTTTTGAAAATCATTTGAAGAAAAAAAACACACTTTAACCCTTTTATTTTCAAGTCAAAATATCGAAAAAAAAAATGGCAAAAATGCGATTTTTCAAAATTTGATGCTAGTTATGTTGGCTGTTTGAAAGCGTATCAAAAGACATTAAAGCAGCCCCAAATCTTTAAACAGCACATGATTAAATAGTAAGAAACCTATCATAATGTCATAATGTCTAAAACCTGTCTTTTAACCCTCTCAGGCCCAAGACGAAAATATTTGAAAATCGGAAAAATGCCATTTTTAAACTAAACAATTTGATATGATGAATCGTTCAAATAATCAAAGGAAATTAGTTGCCGGTGACACATGGTTATCATGCAGAACCCTTAGGGGTAAACCCAAATTATTAAAAACATCCTCATTGCAAACACTGTCGTTTCGCAACCCAGGAAAATTCTTTTATGAAAGTGGAGCTGACATCCAAACCACCATTCAATGTGATTAAATCTATTCTGTATGATGATCTATCCTACATTCTTGCACCCCTTGCCTGAAGCTTGGCATTGACAGTAAGGGCAGCACCTGATGCCACGCTTCCCGCAGGAACAACGTTTCGTTGCACATGAAGTGCATGTGCATGGCATAGGAAAGTCAGGTGGCATCAAAATTTGATCCCGCACTGGACGCAATAGGCCATCCTGCTCAAAGAAACCAAAGTCTATGGGATCAAGATGTGGATTATCAAAACAGTGTGTCTGCATGTATGACCCATAGACAGCCCTTTGGATATGGCCTCTGATCAATCTGCTGGTTGGTGGAAGGTCTAGGATTGTTTTGGAACTGTGGTGAAATACATGGTATCTGAGGTGGTCCATTGTTTGATAATCACCTGGAGCTTTCAATGGATACACCTGCACCAGAAATTTTTGCACTAAGGTGAAATCTGTATCATATTCCCCATTGTATTTACCTACCAATTTTCCTCTGTTCATTCTCCCCTAAAGACAATATTGTACGAGTATGACATTTGAGGAATATTTGAACAAAGTATAGAAGATATTTCTAATCTTAAAAATCCGACCAGAGAGCTAAAGCCGTTAAGTACCCATCTCACACTGTGGGAAAAAAAATAAAGGATCAACAACAACAACAATAGCTCACAGGATTCCTAGCAAAGTTCTGGAGAAATTTCTCAGGCTTGGCCTTCAAAGCCGCTGTTTTCGTTCCGAATCTACTTGTTGAGTCCCATCCAGTCAGCTGATGAAGCGGGATGATAACTTTGCACTTCTCAGGGCCCATTCTAGTTGCCAACGTATGGAGGGGAATATATCTTGGGGTGGTTGCAACGCCAGCCTTTATCCACAGGTCCTTTAAACCATGTGCCTTCATAATACTCCAGTGATAGTTAGGAAAAATACAAATTATCTACGAATTTGTCATTTCCATCCCATTTTGCTTCGTTCGTAGCATTGTCATTGTATTACAAATACCTCTTTATTTAATTGAGGTAATGATTTACTGATTTTTGCTCTGCCATATGCTTGCCTAGCTCGCGATTAAACATTATCTCACTGCTCCTATGTTCTGGCAAGGAGATTGTGTTTCACTATGCGCGTTATCCCCATGGGCTAGTATTTTGCCATTAATTTTCAATTACTGCATATAAACTTAAAATGGTGAATACACACTTAACAAAGGGGCGAATTGTGTAGCTTCGCGCTCCATTATCTGTTCAAGCATGGACCAGGCTTCCATTTCCAATGATGAGACTCAATGCCTCAAACACACGTTTCTACCCTAACCTTTTATTATTGATATGATCAGTAAAATAAGAGCTCTGATTATATTGGATATTGCAACACAGTACTGAAATTCAGTAACAAAGAAGTTTAAAATATAAATTGCCAGCCCTTTATTCTGCTTGAACAAGTTATTTATGGCAGTAGCATCACCTATCACTGCTTTTTTGAACTACAGTACCAGGTGGAAGGAAGCTCTTATGATATGTGCTATGACAACAAAAGGAGCAAAACGGGTATTTTTATTAAAATCTGTAACTTTGTTTATAGAGGTTTTCGCCAGTAGTACTGTATATGATATTCAAAATAGTGTTTGTTCCCATACTAACAAACCTTCCGTTATTTATGTGGATATTCTTTCAGCGGCAGCTGGAGGTAGCCCTTAGACTTCAATTGCGAGGTGGCAACCCAGCCTAATCGCTTAGCGTGTAGGCAGGGGGTGGCTGGGGCGGTACCCAGCCGCCTCTATATATACTCTCACAGCGGTGAGAGACGTCTTTATATCTTTTGGCTGCATAGAAATCGAATGTGTTCGCTCTCCTCCTGACTGTCATTGGACTTATTGATTTTTGCTTTCGCTTTGCAAGTGTACGTGTTCTTCTGCAAACGCCTACACCATGAGAATGTGTCCAGAACGAGAGGGTGCGGCGTGCGGGACCTTCATGTCGTCGTTAGAGACCGATCCGCACTTTCTGTGTCTGATGGGCCGAGGGCATCGTTGCGAGCAGGGTTCGCCCTGTGCACAGTGTAGGGAGTGGTCTACATCCCCATGGGAGTAGTTTGGGTGGCGTAGGAAGAAGGCGGCTAAGAGCGATTGCTCTCCCTCAAGGGCGAGCGGTGAGCGTTTTTCTTTTTCTCGCACCCCTAAATCTCTCTCAAAAACTCCTTCTCGCGCGCCCTCTCACGAGGGATGAGCGAGTAGGAGCGCAGATCACTTATCTCCTTGGCAACCCCTGGGTACTGGGTGGATTGTTGCTTCCCCTAGAGGAACAACTTCTCCTCTTGCTGCTGGCGAGCCTTTCTCCCTTTCAGATTTGTTTCATGTGTGGTCGACCTTAGGGATTTCGGGACCCCCCTTCGAAGGAGGAGCTGCAGCTCCTTCTTCAGTGTGGTGCCACAAGGAAACCTTCTCCGGAGCCGTCGACATCTCACGCTTTGGAACTGTGCGAGGTCGAGGTCCATCTGTTGCCTTCCACTGGCCCTTCCACTTGTGGACGAGGTGATTGTTTGCGTTCGCCTCTCCAACGACCCCCTGCTGATGACGAACCCTCTCTCCATCTTGGGACCTCGACGTCCCTTAATCCGCAACACTCTTTTTCTTCCCACCGAAACCCTCTGGTTGCAGGTGACGATCTTCCGGGGATCACTGCGCCTTCCACCAGCAGCACTTAAGTGACGAGCATAAACAAACAGGGCAGTATCTTTTTTCAGCCTCTATGCTATCTTGCAGTAAAGATCCTCAGATGGTCAGAAGAACATTCGGTGGCTCTATCAGCTCGCTTCTTTGTCGGCAAGAGGAATGTGCTTGCGGACAATCTGAGCAGAGCGACTCAGATAGTAGGCTCCGAATGGTCTTTGAATTGTCAGTTAGCAAACAAAGTCCTGACTTAGTGGGGTTCCCCAACTGTAGACCTGTTTACAACATCTCTGAATAGCAAGCTTCCGCTGCACTGTTCTCCAGTCCCGAACCCTCAAGCTGTATGGCAAGATGCATTCCAACAACGGTGGGACAACACCAACGTTTACGCCTTTCTCCCGTTTTGTCTGATGAGAAGACTGTTCAACAAAACAAGAGTGTCCTAAGATCTAATGATGACTCTTGTATCTCCACTATGGCATCACACAGAGTGGTTCCCAGACCTCTTGCAACTTCTCGTAGATCTACAGAGAGAACTCCCTCCATGACGAGATCTATTTAAACAGCCACACACGAACATCTTCCACAAAACCGTGCAGTCGCTTCGACTTCACGCATGGAGACTATCCAGCGTCTCCTCTCTCAGAAGGACTTTTCGCGACAAGTTACACAACAAATGTCTGGACACTTGCGTAGGTCCTCAGCTTTGGTCTACCCGGCAAAATGGAGAGTCCTCTGTGGTTTGTTTCGTGGAAGGAATATCTCTCCACTGGATGCCACTATTCCAGTAATAGCGGAGTTTCTTGTATACCTTCGGGAGGAAAAGCTCCTTTCAGTATCGGTGGTGAAAGGCTATCGCTCAGCCTTAAGCCTTGTCTTCAAGCTGAAAGGAGTCAATATTTCCTCTTTGTTGGAGTTTTCTTTACTTATACGGAGTTAGGAGATCACTTACCCCCACTCAGAGATCAGGCCTCCTCCTTGGAACGTGATTTACGTCTTGAGGTCCCTAAAAGGAGCTCCCTGCAACGATGACTCTGTGCAATTGACCGAAATCTCACTTGAAGACGGCGTTCCTGCTTGCTTTAGCCTCGGCAAAGAGAGTCAGGGAATTTCATGGCCTCTCATATGACATCGCCCATTCAAGGGGATAGGGGAAAGTGACGCTCAGCTTCGTCCCTGAGTTTATTGCTAAGACTCAAAGTCTGGGGGTGCTGGACCATAGATTCGGGCCCTTTCAGATTGCGAATCTTCGTTCTGTAACCAACGACCCAGTAAGGAGTTTGAGATTCTATCTTGAACGCACTGCAGCAACACGGCCCAGACTAACATCCCTGTTTGTTAGCCCAGTGAGAGTAAAGAGGAGAATCACAAAGAACACAGTTTCTTCTTGGATTCACCAAGTGATCAAAAAAGCCTTGGCTCCGGATCCTCCTCAGGCTCGTCGACCTAGAGCCCATGACGTCAGAGGAATCAGTTCTTCCATGGCGTTTAAACACAACTTCTCCATGTTGCAGGTTTTCCAAGCGGGTGTGTGGAAAAGACAAACCACATTCACGGCCCATTACCTCAAAGACATGACCCACAGGTGACTCGATACGTTTACTATCGGTCATGTGGTGGCTGCTCAACAAGTGGTTTAAGATACCTCAAGCTCCTTGATGGACAAGTAGCAGTTGGATAAGGGCATTGGTTACCCGGGTTAAGACTGGGATGAATAAGAAGAATGCTTGGCTTTCCTTTCTTCATCTTCCCCTCCCTTGGGGTACAGCACCATGGCTACCTCTGCAAGCTGGCTTCAACCTCTGCAGATAATTATCACATCCCCTGTGTAACCTAGTATAAGTCATAAAGTTTTTAATCTGTCCACGTCCCCATTGCTTTCTGCCAGGGAGCAATGAGATTCGTCTTGTTTTTCCTATTTAAACTCAGATGTTCATACAAATACCAACCTCTATTTTACTACATTGCACAGACCGTAAGTATACTCACTTTGTATATTTCAGCAAGGTGTCAAAGTTTTCCCTAGACCACAGTCATATACTGTACTAGGTAAAACCGGGTCAATGTCCATGCCAGATCTAGAACTTCCACCCACCTAAGAGTGAGTCATCCACATAAATAATGGAAGGTTTGTTAGTAGGGGAATAAATGACAAATTCGGAGATAATTTGTATTTTTCCTTAACTAAAAAAAATCGTGAGTTATTTATATAAATTGGCCCGCCATCACCTGTCCCCCAGAAGTCCTGCCTGCAATAAAAAATGTCTCACCGCTATGAGAATATATATATAGAGGCAGCTGGGTAACCACGGTTAGGCAGGGTTTCCACCTCACAACTAAAGGCTAGCTCCAGCTGCCGCTGAAAGAATATCCACATAAATAACACCAGGTTTCTATTAGTTAGGGAAAAATACAAATTATCTCCGAATTTGTCATATTTGCAAAGATCTATTTAATTACGTGAGTTTCAATGCCCTAACTAATATTGCACCATTCTATAGTTGAACCAAAAAAGTTACCCTTATATTACTGTAATATCAAAATTGTTTGAAGAACAATAATATATCTAGGGAATCCTATTTACAAGAGGTACTAATAGTGTATATTATTTTCTGGGAAATACCCTGTTGTTGTGTAAAAATATAATTGTTCTGGCGTAATTACAAACCCTCCTCTGTTTATAAGTATTACTTTTGGCGTAGCTGAAAGACGAGCCAAGATAATTTTAGTGAGGGATAACTACCCCATTTGCTAGCTAGCAGGTGGGGGTGGGGTTGACCAGTTGCCCCGCCCACTCTCCCCTCTTGGCTGAGTAACCCATTTTCCCTTTGGCTCGGTAGAGTGCCGACATACTGTCGCTCTCTCCTGCATTTGACTTGCGTTGATTAATTCTTTCTCTTTTTCGCTTTTCAGATTGTATGTGCGACTGGAGTCACGGTACTTGTCCTGATCCTGAGGGCCGCGCATGAGTTACCTTTATGTCTGCCGTTGAGACGGATCCTCACCTGCTGTGCCTGGCTTGTTGGGGCCATCAGTGTTCTAGGGAGGTCACCTGTGATCAGTGTTGGGAGGGGTCTGCCTCCCAGTGGGAGAGGTTCGGGCACAGGAAGAAGAGGGCTTAGCGTGATTCTTTGCCTTCGGGGTCTTCCTCGAAGTCGAAGAAATCACGAGCTTCTTCTTCTACCCCTTAACATCTTTCCGAAGCTGCTCCTTCGCTGGTCCCTTCCGGGGAACGGCTGAGTTGCTGCGCAAGCCTGGTTACTCCAGGTCAACCTGCGGGCTAGGCGACGATGTTGAATATCCTAGCGAGTTAACTCCGTGTCTTCTCCCAGGAAGCGCCTGCTTGTTTACTGACATCTTGTCTTTTTAACCATTGCTTGACGTCGATGGTTCCCTTTCGAAGGAGGTTCTTTTCGAACTCCTTCAATTGGGAGTGGAGAGAAGGCGTCCTTCACCTTCCTCCGCCTTGGTTGATCCTCCTTATGTGGGTTGCAGGCGCTGCAGCCCGTTGGTCAGACCCACTCATTAAGTATTTACTACTGTACATACTTCCCCTACGATTTAATTCTCACCCTGCAACAATGCACAATCTCTAACCACACACGACGGGATATAAGGGAGCCTTTAGGCTTAGCATTGATAAGAACACCATATTTTGTACAATGTTTCAAGTCAGATAAACCCATCCTTGTCTGTCTCCTTTTGAATTCCAAGACAGGTTATATTCATATACGAGTGGGAATTCGTAGTAAAATTTAGTTCATATGGCTCGCAATCATGGCCATATTCAGGTAGAGGCAGTCTACTTAAACACTCACTGTTGACATTATCTGTGCCTTTTGAATACTCAAAACAATAATCTGAGCTGTAACCCAGCAGGACATGTGAAAGGTACTCCTACTGTGTGGGAGAACAGTTTACACAAATGTTTTTTATAATAAATATGATGAATTTTGAACCAGAAAGAAATTCTATTTCACCGAAACACCACCGGAATTTTTTTTATGATGCCAGTGACATTATTTAAATTCATATTGAAAGCTGACCTTCTTACTCGTTTTTAAATACTATATTGAATTTTAAAAGTTTCATTTTTAAGTAGTTTCATCTCAAGTTATTAATTGTGTATTAACCATACTTAAATCGGCCGTAATGACCACTGATGCTATGATGCCAGATAATTATAAACCATTTATTCATTCACTAGGTGAGTGTGTGAGCGGGATGGCTGGTTTACTACCTCGTAACCCCCCTGCTAACTATGGGTGGGTTATTATACTCCCGGAAAAGTTTATGGGTAGTTTTCCAGCAAGCCGGAACAATACTGTACATCGATAGTAAAGAGCTCAATGTTTTTATAATTAGGAAAAATACAAATTACTTTCAAATATGTCTCTTTTCTGAAAAAGAAGTTTATATTTCATTGAAAATAGTAGACCTTGATAGAAATATTTTCATAGTAATTTAAGGAAGGCCTTTCAATGCATGATTCCTATTTGTCAATGTTATTCGATGTGGGTTCTTTTGGAAAATATACCCTAAATGTAGTTGCAACAAAATTTCTTAATCGGAGAATTATTTTGTAATTGGAATTATTAATGACGTAGTAGTTTCAGGAATGATACTTGAAATTATGTAAGGAACTAAGGTGTTAGGAAAAAGCTTTTAATCTTCAGTACTTCTAAGTTTATTCTTTCCTTAATGGAACCTACTGTAAAGTTGAAATTACTAGTAAATAATGGTTATTGGAAAAAAATCGTACGAATAAATTATCCCACTTTCAAATTTGAAGTCGGTTTATTTAGGAAATCACAGAATTAAGTAATGCGTTATGGTATGACTTGTTCGAAGAGGCATATTCCTTTGAAGTTAATCAAAATAGTGAAAAATTGTAGACAAATTTTATAGATTATAGTGAAGGCTTCACAATTCTATGAACATTTAGTTTTTATCCCTTAATTATGATTTATGTCAATTTAGATGAATATGGCCCCCTTTATGTCTCGCCTTTTCTCTTTATTCTTTGTAGTTTTGTTAATTATTGTAAGTCTGATATCTTTCAAACCAAACATCATTATTATTGATATTAGTTGAGTTAACTTAAAATTAATTCCGTTAAGTTTCCCATTAGAATAACTTTGATTACTAATGATTTCATTTATATAATCCATTGATAATTCATATATAGTGTATAACAAGTATCTAAAGGAATAATACAGATTAGGAGTTTTATGGCCTTGTTGTTTGATGAGTGATGTCCTTCAATTTAGTTTACTTGTCTGTTACTCGAATTTAGTTTCATACAATCACTCTCCCTTTTGGCCCATCGGGTCTCATTGCAACCCAATCGCCTCGTGACTTGATATGTCAGCGTCGTCTGACATAAATTGATGACACCCTTTCTAAACACAGACCAGACCCTATGTTCCTTATCTTTATAAATCGAAGGATCAGTACTCCAACGAACGTGATACCCTCTGGCATTCATTATTGGTTACCTATCGGGGTCCGCTGGGTGTTTAGTGCCGTCAATGCACCTCACCCAGGTGTCTTTGCAGCATTCCTTCGACCCCTTAGATGCACGTTGTATACTCTTTGTCTTTACCTCCATGCCCATTTCTTTTCATCTCTCTTTTCAAACTTTTACTTCTTTGTTCAACTACTGGTGTGCCCCCTCCCGTTACACTTGGGCGCAGAATGTCCTGACAGGCTCCATTGCGTAGCTATACAGTATAGCCCAAATTCACAAATTCCTTCCAACCAATAGAGTCAGTAACTTGGTCCAATGTTCTTAATTTTATGGTTATTTTAGAATTGTTTTCAGCAATCAAAACATTGTAAACTTAAACCAGAAAATTTCACTTTAGCCTGATCACAATTGTTATCAGTCCAATTTTAAAAGACATTTGCCAGGCTTTCAACGTCATTACTTACCTTTTCTTTCTCTTTTTCTAGAGCCTTGTCTCAAGTGTGATTCTCCTGTTTGACTGTTACTTGACAATGACATCTTTCCAATCTTCGCCCAAAGGAAAAGGTAAAGAAGCAATTTTGGCTTCAGTTTTAAGTTAAACTACGTCCTATCTTAGAGTTTTTTTTAGCATGTATATATAGCTCTTAGTAAAAATAATTTAGATCTACCTTATTAGGTTACTGTTGGCGTTAAGATTAATTCCGATATTTTTAAAATTTTGAATTAGCTTCTATGGTTAGTTTTTGTCCCTGGAATTATGTACCTCTTATCGTTATATGTATGTGTTATATTAATTTTTCTGACCTGTACTTTCATACATATTAAGTATGTACAATTGTATATGCATATTATTATTATTATTATTATTATTATTATTATTTTTTTTTTTTTTTTTTTGCTAAGCTATAACCCTAGTTGGAAAAGCATGATGTTACAAGGCCAGTGGCTCCAACAAGGAAAATAGCTCAGTGAGGAAGGGATGCAAGGACATGAATAAACTACAAGAGAAGTCATTAACAATTACAATAGAATATTTTAAGGATGTAACAACATTAGAATACAAATTTCATATATAAACTTTAAAAACTAACAAAATAAGAGGAAGAGATATAAAACATAATAGTGTGCCCGATTGTACCCTCAAGCAAAAGAACCCTAACCCAAGACAGTTGAAGACCATGTTACAGAGGCTATGGCACTACCCAAGACTAGAGAACAATGGTCTGATTTTATAGTGTCCTCCTATAAGAGCTGCTTACCATAACTAAAGAGTCTCTTGTATCCTTACTAAGAGGAAACTAGCCACTGAACAATTACATTGCAGTAGTTAACCCCTTGATCGAAGAAAAACTGTTTGGTAATCTCAGTGTTGTCAGGTATATGAGGACAGAGGAAAATATGTAATAATAGGCCAGATTATTCGGTGTGTGTAGGCAATGGTAAAATGAGCCGTAACCAGAGAGAAGGATCCAATGTAGTACTGTCTGGTCAGTCAAAGGATCCAATAATACTCTAGCGGTAGTATCTCAACAGGTTGCTGGTGCCTTGGCAAACGTACTACATACTATGTGCCTATGTTTTAATGTTACGTTTATGCGGTATTTTATATATATCCTTTGTATTAGTATGTAAAATATATGCAAATATATATATATATATATATATATATATATATATATATATATATATATATATATATATATATATATATATATATATATATATATATATATATATATATATATATATATATATATATATATATATATATATATATATATATATATATATATATATATATATATATATATACAGTGTATATATAATATATATATATATATATATATATATATATATATATATATATTTATATGTATATTGTATATATATTATATATATATTGCATATGTTATTTTATATATATATATATATATATATATATATATATATATTATACTTATATATATATATATATATATATATATATGTATATATATATATATATATATATATATATATATATATATATATATATATATAGACACGCATGTATGTACCGTATATACTTTTATATATATGCATAAATTTATGTATATGTATGCTTAAACGTGTGGGCTGGAATATTTAGGGTGTGTTCACATCTATGTAGGAGTAAATGTTTACATGCATATGTTTGTAGGTATATGTTTGCGTAAGTTTCTTGACATACATTAATTTGGAAATTTATTTGAGATAAGACGCATTTTTTAATTGAATTTATTTAATAATCAATATGACGTAGATCTTGGCTTCTAACAACTTTACTCAACGTAATGTATCTTCCAGGATTACGGAGATTTAAGAAAATACGTTTTACCTTTCATGAATGTTCATTTAATGAACTTTAAAGGATATTGTGAAAGACCATCGTGATTAAGATTTTAGTATTTTTGATAGACATTCAACTTATGTTCTTACTGTATAGACACAGCAAAGTATTGCTCTTCCACCTAAAGCGCTTAAAAATAAATTTTGAACATTTTTCTGTTTTGAAAATATTTCAAGTATACTGGGTGAAAGAAAAAAAATGCTCAAAAACGTATGAATTTGGATTTGAAAAAAAAAAAAAAATCTCCTTTTGATAATTGTCGTAGTCTGTCAACCACCAGAAGAAAAATATTGCGACTCCCCTAAGCGAAATAAGTATCATATATTTTTCATTGCTCTTCTCTAATTTTTCTTGAATTGTAAAAGAACCAGAAGGCCTCATTTAAGTGAATCCAATAATGGTTAATGTAACACTTAAAAGTACACAATTTCACATGTTATGAAAGACAATTGGCGAAAGTTACCAAATATATAAAGTATCTCTCTCTCTCTCTCTCTCTCTCTCTCTCTCTCTCTCTCTCTCTCTCTCTCTCTCTCTCTCTCTCTCTCTCTCAAATATCGAAGTAAAAGCAATCACGTTCCGTCTCGGATGTAGATATAGAATCTATTTACATTGCAATAGAGGCTCAGAGTTTGATGTCGATCTTTATTGGCCTATGTTTCCGTAGCCTGAATCAAGATGCTATTTGAATAATGGCTTCCTATGGGAATGATATTTATTTACTCCTATTTGTTTATTTGTAAGATTTTGCAAATGTAGAGTTTGAGGTGAACGATACTTATGCTCTGATCAGAATTTTGTCTTGACATTTTATCGGAATCCGAGTTTATTTTTTAAGATTTTAACGTTTTTAAGAAGCATAGCTTTGATAAATAAAATTAAAATTTATATATATCCCATTTTTATCTATAATTCACTTTTCGTTGCTTAGATTTAATAGATATTATTTTCCCCTCCCGAATGTTTTCGGGCCAACTTTGTAAGAGTCAAGACTGACTAATCATTGGTCTGGTTAATCGCTTTCTTCCCTTTAATAACAGATATCCTAAAATACACTATTAGATATCAGGTATTAGAGATTGAGAAGAATAAGTCAGGTACAGATTATCTTGTTTATTTTGGTGTTTGGTGGAAGCAAGGTGTAATGATGCTTGCTCTAGCCTCTAAAAGGGCTCTCGAATTAAACTTTGTCAGCAAAACCATTGCCGTCTCCTTCTATATAGAGACGGCAATGGCAAGACCTGTTATAGATATTACACATTATGGGGATATTGCGAAACATTAAAATCTAAGGATAGTTGTATGTTAGAATTTAAGAAAGCTGTTATATTTTGTAGTTTTTTACCAAAATCTTGTCTTGTTAGACATATCAGTGAATGTTGTTTTGATAGAGGTTCTGATGACGAATTGCGGAGAAAATCTTGGCAAGACGCTCTTGCCCTAGATAACAGCCATCATAACTTTGGCTTTCCTATCATAGATTTACACACACACACATATATATATGTATATATATATATATATATATATATATATATATATATATATATATATATATATTTATATATATATAAATATAAATATATATATATATATATATATATATATATATATATATATATATATATATATATATGTATGTATGTATGTATATATCTTTTAGTATATGTTTATTTATATAATTTTTTTGTTGAGCCATATCCTTATGGAACTAAATTGTGATGTGTAGTATGTGCCTAGTTGTAAAAATGTTGGATCTTTGAAGGCAAGTAGTTAGCTTTTATATATATATATATATATATATATATATATATATATATATATATATATATATATATGTATATATATATGTATTGTATATCATATATATATATATATATATAGAGAGAGAGAGAGAGAGAGAGAGAGAGAGAGAGAGAGAGAGAGAGAGAGAGAGAGAGAGAGAGAGAGAGCATCAGGAATTGAAAGAGAGAAATACGTAGATAAGTGGAAGTGGTATAAATGTCAGCGTATTTGAAAGGTTGGATCAGTGTACAGTGTTTTCAAATGGTTAGGCCACATGCATAGAATAGTGGACGTTTGGTTAGTGGGAAAAACGTAGAATTCGTAAGTGACAGGAGGGAGGAGGGGATGGAGACAAAGGTGACAAATTGATAGATGCATGAGCTAGCGTGTTTGGGGAAAGGTATATTTTGAAGTGTGTAGAGGTATCTAACGCGTCCAGCATATATGCATAAGACTAAACCACCAGGAACATTGGATGCAAAGATCGACATTATGATGAAGAAAAGGGTGTTTCACAGCATCATCTTCACTGGTATCTAGATGAATTTTGCTGGAAATTTTCCAAAGCGTATGATGCTGATCTTATTTCTAGAATTGTTGTATGACATTCGTTCTGTGTTTTTATATTGACATTTTTAAATATTTATCGCCTTTTCTGAACTATCACTTGGTAAAATATAAGCTACTGTTTTTATATCATGGTAAAATTCATACTATACTATAAGTGCATGGTAGGCTGTAAGCTAGACTCATATATATATATATATATATATATATATATATATATATATATATATATATATATATATATATATATATATATCGTCATCATCATCATCATCATCATCAGCCGTCACTTGTTCACTGCAGAACAAAGGCCTCAGATATGTCCTTCCACTTGCGTCTGTTTATGTCTTTCTGTGCCAGTCCACGCCCGCAAACTTTTTTAGTTCGTCAATCCATCGTCTTCTCTTCCTTCCCCTGCTTCTTTTCCAGTCTCCAGGGACTCATTCTGTTCTTCTTTATGTCCATCTATTGTATGTCATTCTCATATGTCCTGTCCATGTTTATTTCTTTTTCTTACATATTAGAATATCCTCTACTTTAATTTGCTCTCGTATCCATGTTGCTCTTTTTCTGTCTCTTTGTGTTATTCCCATCTTTATTCTTTCCTTAGCTCCTTGAGATGTAACTAGCTCATGTTCTAAAGCTTTTGTGAGGCTCCAAATTTATGATGCATAAGTTAATATTGGTAGGACTATCTCAATTAATACTTTCTCTTTAGAGAAAGTATTATTTTACTCCTCATAATCTCATTTTGTTTACAAAATCTCTCCATCCCATGTTTATCCTTCTTTTAATTTCGGTCCCATGTCCTGGGGAAACACACGCTGTTTGTCCTAAGTACGCATATTCATTAACAATCTCTAGAGGCTCGTCCATAAGTCTTACTTGTCTCTCAACATTTTCATTGAACATCATATTAGTTTTACTAACACACACACACATATATATATATATATATATATATATATATATATATATATATATATATATATATATATATATATATATATATATATATATATATGTATATATATATATATATATATATGTATATATATATATATATATATATATATATATATATATATATATATATATATATATATGTATATATATATATATATATATGTATATATATTTATATGTATATATATATATTTCTGGTCACGAACAATTCTCGACCCTCGGCTAGTGTGGATAGGGTGTAGTCATACTCTGGTGAGAATGGGGTGGGGTTGCGATTGCGTGTATGTGTATTTATATCAAAGTATTTAGCCGTTATTTTTGACGGGTTGCGTACACTAGTGCATATATATGTACAATACATGGATAGATATTTATTTATCTATACGTATATATATATATATATACAGCATATATATGCACAATACATGGATAGATATTTATTTATGTCTAAGTATATATATACAGTATACTGTATGATATATAAATAACAGGACTCATATATTTTCTACAATGAAACATCTCTTTTAGTTGTTGGAAAAGCTTTGAATAGAGTTAAATGCTCTCTCTCTCTTTCTCTGTCTCTCTCTCTCTCTCTCTCTCTCTCTCTCTCTCTCTCTCTCTCTCTCTCTCTCTCTCTCTCTCTCCTACTGCTTTTTTTTATAAAAATAAGTGATCAGCTTGGTAGCAATGTAGCAGATGGTTTCTCATTTTACTATACTTTGATATGCTTTTATTAGAAGTGGTCGTATTGAAGTATATTTTTAGTTATTTATTTGAAACGCAGCAGTTATCTTATTGTGGAAATGTAAATACTCTTTCTTAAAGGTAAAAGTTAATGAACAGGTAGTTACTATTGTGATGAAAAGATTGAGGAACAAATCCAATACATGAGCAAGAAGAAAGGGATATAAATACTTATCCACTTCTTTTTGCCTAAAATATGTAGTTGTACCCTTCTGTGTTTCAACGGTGAAAGGAAGACACATATTTTCTGTCAGCCCGTACTTAAAGGAGTCCTCTCGGATCTTTTCTCCTGAAGGACTGTCGTCCCTCCCAAACAGCACTCGAGAAGTGTCAAGAGCATGTGTATTTAAACTTTCGTTTCCGTGAATGTAACTCGGAACGTCTTACCATGAAGGAAACACAATTTGTCTATGACTCTTATGTTTAAGAGTGGTACTCGTGTTTAGATTTTAGAGTGAAAATGAGGTGGCGAGTATGAAATAAAAGTGACTGGAAATATCTATATGCAAGATTGTCGTCAATCATAATAAAAAAGTATGTCATTTATTCTTCCCTCCACCATATCATACGTTTTTTTAGGCCAAATTTTGATGTTGGTGATTAAAGCTTACTTCAGAGTGTTAGATGCAAATGTTTATTAATTTAAATTTATGCCAATGGCGTATGTTTTGTGTAAAATACTGTATCACTCATTGCTTTTCTCCCGTTTTATGTAGACTTCGTACATGTAAGATTAATGACTTTAAGCTACAAATTTTAACGACGTTTCGCTTCGTTTATTAAAGAAAATTAAATGGTTTTTCATAGATATTTATTGAGTTAATTAAATTAGTATTTATATACAGCGAATAAGTGGATATGCGTGTAGATTTATCTCCTCAAAATTAATGTTGCTAAGTTTTATTTAAAAAAATACTCTCCATTGCATTTGGAAACTTCAGTAACCCTTTGCTCAACGTTCCTCTTAATAGTTATTATTTTATTGAGTATTGAACCTTATTGCACTGTACATTATTGTTTACCTTTATAGTAGTACGAGACTGCCACCGTTTATTGTGTCACAAGACAGCTAATGTATATAGTTGCACCAGTCCTATAACTTTCATAGAAAGCTTCAGTAAACTCAGGACTCGTTTGTGTGGGTTCTGGGTAAACCCTATTCTCAATATCCCTTATTATCACGTGCTTTCATGGCTGGCATGAAGATGAGCATCGTTGTGGTGGATAACGAATCACACGCGACCATGGTCTTTTTTTTTTTCATTCCCTTTTTTTTTTTTATAATTTTCTATTGCTCTAGGCAGCTAACGTTTAAAGTAAGCTTCAGTAAACCCTATTCTCAATATTCTTCATTATATAATGTGTTCTGTTTGGCTGGCATGAGGATTTGGAGCGTGGTGGTGGACAACCTAGCCCATTGTACCATTGGTCATTTTATTCCATTTCAGTTTGTATAAATCTCTATTTGGTACCTGGTGGTAAATTCAATAGACATCATCTCTAACTTTATGTAATGTCTCTGATATTGTTGATCTTAACCAAACTTATTTTGTCATCTTGTATTTTTTTTTTTTTTGCACCATTTCACTTGTGATAATTCTTTGCAAATTATTCAGTAGTTAATAAATTTGCATATGTTGTCTATTGTAGTGAGGAATATAGCTTCAGCATATTACCAACTAGCACGTATTTGTATTGCAGTGGAACTAGGAAGAAATCCTGATGATATCACATAACCCATAAAATAGAAAATATTGTGGAAAAGGAAGAAACAGAAATGAATAAAGGTTTGGTAGGGATTGAGTGAATAGACCTTATCTGTGGAGAGGGTCGTCAAGGTAGCAGCTGCTTTGCAAATTATCGTTTTGAATAGCAAAACTAACGTGGTGACGAGCACCAGGGTCTCAATGTTCATGGCTTGAAGAAAAGGGGGAATCGAATAAGTGAAGTTATACGGTATTAGATTCAGTCGTGTTAGAGCGGTACTCATTTGACAGTTATTTATTTCGGGTGCATAAATTTTCATATGCCTAGATAAAGTTCTTTTTCTTATGAAAATGAGATTGCTTCAGGCTTTTAACGAAACCTTTTTTGTTACCTTAGTGTTCAGGAATTCTGTTATGAGTTGAATAATAAAATCAGTGACTTAATAGAATGTATGAAATTAGATCAAGTAGATCTATTAGTTTGAGGTTTGTCAATTTAACCAAAGGCCATAAATGTGATGGTAGTAGAAATAGATGGAAAAACAGTCAGGAAAAGACTAATCTATTCTCTTGGTTCCTACTATCATAATTTATGCTAGGCAATACTCACAGGCCTTCCTAAAGAAAGCCTGGAGTAAGAAAGAAGAAAGGTTATGATGGGAGTAATTCGGTAATGTGTTGTCTGCATATACAATAAAAACACACACAAGTATATATATATAAATATATATATATATATATATATATATATATATATATATATATATATATATATAGATATAGATATATTATAACGTGTGTGTGCACGTAAAGAGAGTCTGCCAGGTCTTGTTTAGTCTATAAAGTAGCTATGAATGACTTCTTTTTGAAGGCGTTGAAGTTAAAAAGTTATATTTGAATTTCATATTATTTGTTTTGTGGTACCTTATGCACCAAGCATATCAAAGAAGTGCGTCTAGCTACTTAGTTTAGATTAAATGAGACCAGAGGATTTAGTTAAAGTTTTTCTTAATTATATTGTATCTTTTAAATATCCCATTTATAATGAATGGAAACAAACTTTTGGTAAATAAATCGTCTATGGAAATTAACACATTTTTAAACAGGGTTCAATTTAGAAGGCACCAAAGTTTCAAAAATATACAAAGTTGTTGAAAACCCACTAAAAATAAAAGATTTCTGCAGCAACCAGAAAAGGGATAAAAAACCTAAACAAATATATTGTACAAATATGGTTTATTTGGAGAAGCCTCCATGTACATATGACCTTTTCTATTTTTGTACAAATTATTATTATTATTATTATTATTATTATTATTATTATTACTATCCAAGCTACAACCCTAGTTGGAAAAGCAAGATGCTATAAGCCCAGGGGCTCCAACAGGGAAAATAGCCCAGTGAGGAAAGGAAATAAGGAAATAAATAATTGAAGAGAACAAATTAACAATAAATCATTCTAAAATAAGAAACAACGTCAAAACAGACATGTCGTATAATAAACTATCAACAACATCAAAAACAAATATGTCATAAATAAACTATAAAAAGACTCATGTCCGCCTGGTCAACAAAAAAGCATTTGCTTTAACTTTGAACTTTTGAAGTTCTACTGATTCAACCACCCGATAGGAAGATCATTCCACAACTTGGTCACAAATAAAACTTCTAGAGTACTGCGTAGTATTGAGCCTCGTGATGGAGAAGGCCTGGCTATTAGAATTAACTGCCTGCCTAGTATTACGAACAGGATAGAATTGTCCAGGGAGATCTGAATGTAAAAGAATGGTCAGAGTTGTGAAAAATCTTATGCAATATACATAATGAACTAATTGAACGACGGTGCCAGAGATTAATATATAGATCAGGAATAAGAAATTTAATAGACCGTAAGTTTCTGTCCAACAAATTAAGATGAGAATCAGCAGCTGAAGACCAGACAGGAGAACAATACTCAAAACAAGGTAGAATGAAAGAATTAAAACACTTCTTCAGAATAGATTGATCACCGAAAATCTTGAAAGACTTTCTCAATAAGCCTATTTTTTGTGAAATTGAAGAAGACACAGACCTTATATGTTTCTCAAAAGTAAATTTACTGTCGAGAATCACACCTAAAATTTTGAAAGAGTCGTACATATTTAAAGAAACATTATCAATACTGAGATCCGGATGTTGAGGAACCACCGTCCTTGACCTACTTACAATCATACTTTGAGTTTTGTTAGGATTCAACTTCATACCCCATAATTTGCACCATGCACTAATTCTAGCTAAATCTCTATTAAGGGATTCACCAACCCTAGATCTACATTCAGGGGATGGAATTGATGCAAAGAGAGTAGCATCATCTGCATGTGCAACAAGCTTGTTTTCTAGGCCAAACCACATGTCATGTGTATATAGTATGAAAAGTAATGGGCCAAGAACACTACCCTGTGGAACACCGGATATCACATTCCTATAATCACTATGGTGCCCATCAACAACAACTCTTTGAGATCTATTACTTAAAAAATCAATAATAATGCTAAGAAACGACCCACCAACTCCCAACTGTTTCAGTTTGAAAACAAGGGCCACATGATTAACACGGTCAAAGGCAGCCCTAAAATCAAGGCCAATCATACGAACTTCCCGACCACAATCAAGGGATTTCTGTACAGCATTGGAGATTGTAAGAAGGGCATCACATGCTCCAAGGCCTTTACGAAAACCAAATTGCAAACTAGGGAGTAGATGATTACCTTCAGCAAACCTATTAAGACGTTTTGCCAGAAGACGTTCAAAAACTTAGATAATATGGGAGTTATGGAAATTGGGCGGTAATCAGTGGGACTTGAGCTACCACAAACACATTTACATAGAGGAGTAACATTACCAATTCTCCAACTAGTGCTAAAAGCTCCTCTTCTTGCTAACTTGCGCAAAATAACAGATAACTTTGGAGCTAAGAAATCTGCTGTCTTTATAAAAAACAAAGGAAAAATACCATTTGGGTCTACACCTCCATAAGCATCAAGGTCCATCAACAGAGCTTTAATCTCAAGAGATCGAAAAGCTAAACTAGTTAGTTTAGCCTCAGGAAAACAGGAATGAGGAAGTTCAAGTTTTTCATTACTCTGTTTACTGTCAAAAACATCAGCCAAAAGGGTTGCCTTTTCCTTTGGACAGTGAGTGACTGAGCCATCTGGTTTAAGTAAAGGAGGAACTGTTGCATCTACACCAAAGAGTGCAGATTTAAGGGTAGACCACCATTTATGTTCCTGAGTTGTACCAGAAAGTGTTTCTTTTATGGTTAAATTGTACTCCTTTTCAGTTGAGGCATAAACTCTCTGAGCAAAAGCTCGAAGCTGAGTATAGTTGTTCCAGGTCAAATCTGATCTGTTACACTTCCAAAGTTGATAGGCCTCCTGCTTCTCCAAAAAAGCACGTCTACAATCATCATTGAACCACGGTTTGTCCTTCACTCGGTACCTTAGCACACGAGAAGGGATACGCCTATCAATTATGTTGACTAGATTCTCATTCAAAGGGACAACAGGATCTACACTATTATATAATTGTGACCAATTCAAGAACAAAAGATCATGTAAAATCCCATTCCAGTCTGCTTGGGATTTCATATAAATTTTACAAGAATATGATATATCAGGGACAGGCTGCTCAGTCTTCACTAATAATGAAATCAAGGCATGATCAGATGTCCCGACTGGAGAACCAACCTTACCAGTTATAACGCCAGGGGAGTCAGTGTATACGAGGTCCAAGCAATTACCAGACCTGTGAGTAGCTTCATTTATGATTTGCTCACAGCCTGATTCAGAGGCAAAGTCTAAAGCTCTTAAGCCATGGCGATCGGTAGGAGAGATAGAACTTAACCACTCCCTATGGTGAGCATTAAAATCACCAACAAAGACAAAAGAAGCCTTTCTATCATCTTCTTGTATCTTAGCCATAATGGTAAGAAGACAATCGAAGATAGAATCATCCATGTCTGGATTCCGGTAGATCGAACGTAAATAAAAGTTGTTATGCCTGCCACAAACTTTTATTACCTGAATCTCATGACATCCACATTGATAGCAGGACTTAGGAGAAGCAGGGTACTCGGTCCTAATATACACCGCCATTCCCCTGGCCCTAGGGATGGCATCACGTTTCAACATTATTGGCTTCTTAAAACCAGTTCTAAGGAGCTCAGATGAGTGCCTCATATTAGAAACCAAAGTTTCTGAGCACAAAAGAATATCATACTGTCTGGACGCAACTGTAAGGTCTTGGATATTTGCATGAAGACCACGAATATTGCAATACAGAAGACGACATTGACGAAATCTAGGACGTACTGGTCCCGGATTTCGCTCAATGTCTCCAGACAGCATAAGAATTAATAGAAATAAAAAAGAGACATCATACTTAAAAACTAGATTAACAAGAATTATAACAAAAACAATACGTACAGAATTATAAACAAAGTGATTGATGATACCCATAGACTATAGTAAAAAGTCGGAAAAACTGGTCAACATGGAGGAGCCGATACACCATGCAAGGCTAAATACCCTCCAGGATAGCCACTTCAACTGAAGGGAGGACAGTAAGGATGGTTTTGAGAAGAAAAAAATCAGAAAAAGGAAAAGACAACCTCTTGATAAACCACCAGGCATCCATGGCCCTTCTATTAAGCCTGCCCAACACACCATTTCAAAAAAACAAGAGGAAGGAAAAAAAATAAGATAGAATAGTGTGCCTGAGTGTACCCTCAAGCAAGAGAACTCCAACCCAAGATAGTGGAAGACCATGGTACAGAGGCTATGGCACTACCCAAGACTAGAGAACAGTGGTTTAATATTGGAGTGTCCTTCTCCTAGAAGAGCTGCTTACCACAGCTAAAGAGTCTCTTCTACCCTTATCAAGAGGAAAGTACACTGAACAAATTGCAGTACAGTAATTAACCCCTTGGGTGAAGAAGTGTTAAGTATCTCATTGTTGTCAGGTGTATGAGGAAAGACGAGAATATGTAAAGAATAGGCCAAACTATTCTGTGTAAGTGTAGGCCAAGAAAAAATAAGCCGTGACCAGAGAGAGGGATCCAATGCATTACTGTCTGGCCAGTCAAAGGATCCAATACCTCTCTAGTGGTAGTATCTCAACGGGCGGCTGGTGCCCTGGCCAACCTACTACCTAATATGAATGCGTACGGACAAATTTCTCTGGATTTCAAACACACAACACAATGAGGGTAAGAAAATCACCCATAGTATTTTGAATTTGCTTTCAAACTGTATTGCACAGTCCCATAATCCCCGAAAAGTATAGAAAAAAAGAAAAATATTTTTGCTCTAATGTCCTGCTATATATTTTTAAGGTTATAAAAGCCGTTGGAATAGAACGAAAACATTTTTAGTTCAGTGTTACCTCTTGGAACTGTTTTTACTATTTATTCACAACGGAAATAACAAATCATCATTTATTTCGGACGCAGTGTCTTGAATGGAACCATGAAGCAGAATTTTCTTCTAATATTTTATCTTTGAAAATAAAATTGAAGTGAAAATTCCCTTCAATTTTCAAGGTGATTGGCTGACCATTTCCATGATGAGAAAAAACGTCTCAGGACTATGAAAGCTCAAAGAAAAAGCTTTTGTGAATTTTAATGGATGTAGAGTCCCTTGCTAAGGAAGAAATAGAAAATCAGGCTTTCAAAATCTCGAGTGATTTTAAGCCGTAGGCTATGTATGGAAACCACGTCCTTTCGAAAGATTAGGATCGGGTTAAAGTATTTGTTCAAGCCTAAAATTTGAGTGGAAGTATTTGTTCAAGCTTAAAACTTTTAAGAATATATGATTACGATTTTTTTTTTAAATTTCATGTTTTTCATATAATGAAATTAGTATTTAATTCACTTTGGCATAATGAATTCTCTTCTATATTCTCTAATGCCCGAATCATTTGATCTGCGTTTTTTAACAAGGCGTAATGTCATTAAAGAGACGTCCATTAGAGCTGCTCATATTGCCTGCCAGTTTGGCATGGCCAGCTGTACCTGTCTCAGTCTCTTCATGAAAATACGTTGGAGATTAATTACAATTTCAAGGGAAATGGAGAGGTATTTATTTTACTTAGCTTAAATCTCGTGGACACAAGTTTTTCAAATAAATGGGTCTGCTTCATTCCTGTCAGCATACTGTTTTTTTTTCTCATATATTCTCAAATAGAATCCTGCTTTCTCCTCTTGGTGACTTGTTCCAATCTATACAACGTCAGATCATGTTCAACAGTTAATTAGTCTAGTTTGTATATGATTTTTTTTTTTTTTAGTGGAATCCCTTTAGATTCGAATCTACAGTAGAATTATTCGATGAGAAATTCCAAATATTATCCGTCTGGTTTGTGGTATTTGTTTTATTTTGGATGGTCTTGCGAGAGGAGAAAATGAGTTACGACAGATTATGATGAGGATTATGATCTCAAAGAGAATAGTTTTAAAAGCGACCGAATGAGAGTGCAAGAGCCGAAAAATAAAATCATTTCATAAAGGCACTAAATACTTGTATTTTTTCCATTCGTGGTTTCATATAGTCAACTTCAATCTGGTTGGGGAATTTTGAATATTTCAGGTTGAAATGTCATCTTGAGTGGAATAAAATAAATTTAAGTTATTTGAAAAGTGGATGAAAAATTGGAATTACCTTTTTATAACCTAAATGTTGTAGTTCTTATCGCTAGATAAGAACTACTGCTGTATATACCATGACACTCAATTGTTATGAAAGACTTGCATCTAAAGGGTGAAAGTGTCCCCGCTTCAAGAACATTTATTAGGGGAAATTACACCAACAAGATAATTTTTGTATAAAAAATAATTTATCATAAAAGATATATATATATATATATATATATATATATATATATATAAATATATATATACACACACACATATATATATATATATATATATATATATATATATATATATATATATATATATATATATATATATATATATATATATATATATATATATATATATATATTGTATTTTTTTGGATTGTTTGAAATTGAAATTAAGATGGAGGAGCGTCAGTGATTTGAAGATTATCCTTACTTCTTTTGTAATCAGTATCATATATTATTCTATACTTAAAAATTATAAATCATTATCTTATTTATTAAATAATGAATCCCTTTCGACGATGTTTCCGAGATTTTATTTTCAATTTAAAAGCTTTTTCTATTTCTCTATCCTTAATTCAGTTAAGAAACATAAGAAATGGAAGTATTTAAACATTGTTTTATTGTTTTTTTTTCTAATTCTAATCTTCATTTGTATTCAGCTTCATATCCGACTACTTCCCCTTAACATTAAATTATGAGGAGCTTTGCACATCCGGAAGAGAGAGAGAGAGAGAGAGAGAGAGAGAGAGAGAGAGAGAGAGAGAGAGAGAGAGATTACTAATTGAATTCACTAAGGAAAATCGTTGGTAATCTTAAGACCACATATAGATAGAAAGGTATAATTGTGTAGTGATGCTTTACAACGTTTGCTCTTTTATCATCAGTTATGCATATTTCAGATGCTATTGCTTAGGCTTAGATGATGCTATCCTAAACTTCACTAGGCAAAGCACTCTCTCTCTCTCTCTCTCTCTCTCTCTCTCTCTCTCTCTCTCTCTCTCTCTCTCTCTCTCAGAATTTGACTGTAAAGGGAAGCAATTGGTTATGAAGCTGAGAATAAATGGAGATTAGAATTAGAGGAAAGACTGGGTTCTCAGGATATTTCCACGAGCAGCATTTCATGTGCAAAATAACTTGCATTTTCAAAGAATGCATAGAAACTCTGATTTACTTCCTCTTATAGATTAGCAAAGAATTCTAAGTATCATTCTGCATAGTTTGCATAAACTTACCGTGGAATTTGTGTGCATAGTTTCTCTTGTAATTTCTGATTTCAACAAATTCATTTTTCCTCTTATGCTGTATTGCCATCAGTGCACCTCACACAGCGCACTGTAGGCATTACTCATAGGGGGTTTCGGCAGCCAATAGGCTGCATTCTCTTTCTGACCTACTAGGCCTATATGGCCGATCCCTCTCCATTCTTCCAAAATCACAAATCGGTCATTTTTCATCTTTGAAAGCCTTTAAATTCTTTTACGTCAGAGAAATTCTTTAATTCCATGATGACAAGAAAAGCAACATTAAAGATTATCTCTACGAATGTTTGTTTTCTAAGATTAAGTTTTATGCGCTCTTACTCGAAATTCATTACCCTCAGCTTAAATATAGACACTTTACTTACTTACTTTTACTTTTAGAGGTTTATTTCTCGCCCTCCATCAAACACTAAAGGTCTGTTCAGGCGGGCCTTGGTGTATGAAAAAATAATTCCTTTCCAGTTAATATTTTGCTCTGTATCGTTATCAGTTATTTCGCTAGCATTTGTATTCAGGCTCAATAGTTTTCAGGTCACTATTATAACACTTTCTAAAAAGATAAGTCTTCAGGTTTTTCTTGAAGGCAGCCACATTTGTGCTATTCTTGACATCGAGTGGAAGGTCGTTAAAGAGTCTCGGTGCAGCATAACTGAACGTTCTTCCTCCTATTGCATGATTCACACTAATTTCGAATAGTCTGTGTGGGTCATCTGCATGTCTAACTCTTACAGTGGCGCTGGTAGCTTCAGGGTAGGGGATCAAGCAATCACGAAGATATTTAGGCTTATCACCTGTAAGTGCTTTGTGAGTCAACAAGCAAATTTTAAATTCAATCCTAGCCTTAACAGGTAACCAATGTAGATCGATCAGTGCAGGAGTTATTCTCTCCCGAAATTTAATGCCTTTTATCAGTCTAGCCGCCCGGTTTTGCACATTTTGAAGCTTCCTTAGTAGTGTATTGGGCAATTTGTAGTACAGAGAATTGCAATAATCAAGCCTTGATATTACATGACTCACCACTAAAATTTTTGTACTACCCTCTGTTAAATATTTTCTAATAAATGCTATGTTTCTCAGGTGATAGTTACACACTTTCACTGTGTTCACAATTTGGTCCTTCATTGACAAATTACAGTCTATCAGTACACCCAAATTTTTCACAACAGGCACAATCCCAACATCAACACCACCAATTTTTATACTTTGAATTAGCTGGTAATTCTTCAAAGCCACCCTTGTGCCAAAAAACATACATTCTGTTTTATCATCATTTAATTTGAGCTTTTTCCTCTGCATCCATGTTTTTATTTCAGTCATTATCTCATCAATTTTCTTCCCTGTATCTTGTGTTGTTGAAATTGAGAGGTAAAACTGAGTATCATCTGCATATAGTTTAAAACCCACTTTTTGTTTTTTCAAGATGTGTGATAGCTCGATAGTATATATGTTAAACAAGATAGGGCCCAGGACACTACCCTGTGGTACACCCTTCATAAGAATTCTCTCATTGGATCGGTTTCCAGAAACTTCTACAATAGTCTTCCTGTTCACTAAGTAACTTCGCAAAAATTTCAGTGCTTCCTGAGTCACTCCAATAGACTTTAAGTCGTCAAGTAGGTATTCGTGCACAACAGTGTCAAAAGCAGCACTAAGATCTAACATAATTAAAATTCCACACTTTCCCCCATCAAGAAGACCTATCATATCATTCATTATTGAGCACAAAGTAGTTTCTGTAGAATGATTAGCTCTGTAGGCCGATTGATTTTCCGGGAATACCTCTAACTCGTCAATATGCGCCCACAATTGCTCACTTATGACTTTTTCAATAAGCTTTGACATGTAGGATAAATTTGAAATGGGCCTATATGAATTTAGCTCGTTTACATCACCTTTCCCTTTGTAAATTGGTTTGATCAACGCAGTTTTTTCACAGCTAGGAAAACAGGATTGCGATATACTTAGGTTAATTATGTTCAGGTAAATATTATATACGACTTGTTTGTTTGGAGCTTCACTTATTGAACTGTTTGGGAAAGGGTCGTTTCCACAATATGTATTCTTCATCTCTCTCATAACCTTTAACAAGTCGCACATATTTATCTCCCTAAATTTTATTAACTTCTTTCCCTCCTTCACTGGCATAGCTGACTGTCCTTCCAAGTGATTTTGGGGGAAGCCTCTATAAATTTTATCAATTTTTTCACTAAAGAATATAGCAAAACTCTCTGCACAAACATTGTCAGGCAAGACATATTTTTTCTTTAATCCCATCAAATCATCAAGGTTTTTATGAAAGTCCTTCATGTTATTAGTTTTTTTTACATTCGCCGTTGTAGAATTTTCTTTTTGTTTTTTTCTAACAGGATGTTATAGTCATTTCTGGCCTTATTATATAGATTTCTGGCTTGTAAGGATTTGGCTCTTTTCCATCTACCTTCCATCTTACGTCTGTGTCTTTTTGCCTTTAATAGCTCACTATTATA
>NC_090727.1:28582670-28622670 GCF_036898095.1 Palaemon carinicauda
GCTTTGAAAGGTTTCTGCTGGTGTCTAATTCTCCCCTCTCTCAGCTGCTTGCTTTCTTTCAAGTCATCATAGATTCTGCTTTGGATTATGTTTTGTATATCCACTACAGGACCTAAGTTAAACGTGTCCAGGTTCCTGTTTTGCAGATAGTAGATGGTGAACATAGTTTGTCTCATCTACAGGCCTACTTGTAACACCTATGTCAAAGAGAAACTCTTCTTAAATGCCAGAGATGTACTGATAACCCTGATGTCATGAGCACGGAGACCACAACCAGGATGAGAGGGATTTTGCTGAATGGCTCTCTCAATCAACTGGCTGAACGGGATATAAATGAAATTCTTAGTGATCTTCCTTTGATTTCTTCCTGTGCTAACAAAGTGCCTTCTGATGTGAGGGTGGGGTCTTGCTTTTTACATATATTTCCTCAGTGCTCATACAGGGCAGAGTAACAGCTCATGAGAATCATCTGTTATGTACTGGAAACTCTCAATCTGGAAGGGCACGAGTCTAAGATCCGCTACAGCCTGATTTTTTAGCCTTAGTTAGGAACTCAGGAACGAAACTGATTCTCCCTTGCCCACACACCCTTGAATGAGCAATGTCAAAGGACAGGCCAGACCTCTTCACAATGGCCAGGGCAATAAGAAAGACTGTCGTCAGGGTGGAAACTAGATCTGAGGCTTAAGAAAAGTCTTCATAAGAGGTTTCTTTTAGCAAACGTAGAATGTTGACTGCATTCCAAAGAAGAGGTTTGAGTTTTGATTGAGGACACATGCGCTCTAAACTCCATATGAGGAGAGGCAATTCCCTCTAGGTGGAATCATTAACGTTATTCAATCTCAATATGAGGCTCAAAGCTGAGCGATAGCCTCTTACTGCTGACACTGAACACTTTTTCCTCACTGAGGTACAATAAGAACTATGCTATTGTTATAATAGTGGCACTGAGAGGAGCAATAACCCATCTGCGACATCAATCACTAAAGAAGGATCACTTTGCCTGATATACTGTGACACGTCTTCTGGAGATATCCTGCCATTTTTTTTTTGCAACTGGTCTCGAAAAGCCCTTCTTTACAAGCAGCTGCTGGATAACCTCTAGGCATGGAAAGAAAATGATGGTATTGCTTGATGGAACCTATCCACATGTTATCAAAGGATATCAGGAAGTGTAGGGAGCTCTATCATTGCCTCTGTGAGCAGATTCAGAAGATTGGTAAACTACTCTGTTTGCTGCCACAGCATAACTATTAGGCTTATCGACAGATCTTTAGATTCCCATGACTTTGTTTAAGATCCTCCTTACTCTGCAGAAGGGGGATCTGGTAGATGTCCATACTGTCCCAAGGATATTGGAAGGTGTCTTACCAGACCACTGGAAATCCACTACTGGAGAGCAGTACACTGAATGCTTACAGTTGAGGGACATTACAAACAGGCTGATTGTCGCCAAACCCTGCAAAGTCAAAACTTTGTTAGCTATGTGGTGTTTCAAGGATCATTTATAGCCTACTATCTCAGTCCTCTTGTTCAGATTGTCTGCCAGCACATTCTTCTTTCCATGGATGACCTGAGAATTTTCACATCTAGTTGTCACTGGTGCTGTGAAAAGTTACCTCTTTGTGTATGTGTATATATATATATATATATATATGTGGATGTATATTATATATATATATATATATATATATATATATATATATATATATATATATATATATATATATATATATATATATATATATACTGTATATACAGGTCATGCTCTTGACAGGTTGTGGTCCATCCCTCAAGGGTAATAATATTCATCCTCTCTCTCTCTCTCTCTCTCTCTCTCTCTCTCTCTCTCTCTCTCTCTCTCTCTCTCTCTCTCTCTCTCTCTCTCTTGATAGAACTGAGGAATTAACTTTCTTCAACATCTTGTTCATTATTGAACAAAATATTTCTGAAATATTGTCTAGTAACATGGATACGAAGTTTATGCTATTTGGTTTCAAGGATAAAGATGTGAGTAGATTTGATTCTAATGAAGTGTTACTGCCAGTGACTTACTGATGTTAGAAATAGACGAGAACAATAGATATAGAAGTAGAGAGATATGAATAGGGGGGGATTGGAATTATAAGATTTTAAGCCGGTGCAAATGCGCTTCTTCGAGTTCCCTTTGATCATTTCAACTCGGCGGCATCATAGAAAAACGTGGTGGGAACGAGGCATCTAGAATTTTTTCGCGTTACGAAGTATAGCGAAAAATAATTGTCCTAACGACATGTAAGCAGATCTTAAGTGTCTTGTTACTTAAGTTCAGTTGTTATGTAGGCAGTGGCCAATGAGAATTTAGTGTTGGGTGAAACGTATTCGATGTTTGAAGAGGTATTTAGTAAGTGGTCACTTTCTAGCGCACGCTAGCCCGAGCAAGTCGAATTTATTATCCAGGACGCCAGGCAGGGTCAAATACAGCTTCAGATGTGAATAATGTTTTCACGCTAGCAATCAGAATGCTGAAACCGTTTCAAGAAGTGATGGACAATCTATTATCCGATTTCCAGCAGAATATTCAACAAGTATCCGCACCTCATTAAAGTATGAGGGAAAACCATTCGAATGAGCATCGCGTTATTTTGAGGAAACTGATACGAAAATGTTAGCATTAGATGCGATTGTTTATCAACTTGGAGGACAAGGAACATCTAAAACTGCTGCAGAAACGAGTTAGTACGCAAAGAGCAGCATCGCCGAAAGTGTCAAGCTAGTTAAAGATCGAGGGAAAGTGTGGATTCATACCAACTTTGATGGAAGAGGTCTAGAGCTCAATAAAGGCCGAGAGTTGACATTGGAGCCGGGAATGTACCAAGAAAGACGTCGAAAAGATAAGTGAAAATATAGCTGTTTTTATTTTGTATACTTAGCAGTTGGTACAAGGAAATTGGAACATTGTGTTTATTTTATTTTATTGTTTTTAATCGCCTGTTGGTTGTTGTTATTCACAATACATTGAACAGAATTAGATTGGGTCCGGTAAGATAGTCATTGACGTCTAAAAGGGCGATCACAAAATTCCATTTCAAAACCGTTACTGTGGTTGTTGGATTGGGTAACAATAGGTCAGAAAGGGACGAATCAGAATTTATTAAAAGAGAATGGGTGACACTGGTATCAGAAAAACTAAGAATAATTCCTTTGACGGTGACCAAGAATGGAAATGGTCAGCAAAGGCTGGTCTTTTATTACAAACTTTTTAAGGATTTAATCAGTCTACAGTCTGCTTATCGCATAAAAATCTTATTAAAACGTTCTTTATCTTTCTCATTGGGGAAAAATTTAAAAAGTTTTTATAATGGAATATCTTTAGATATTTTTGAAAGCGGCGATACATCTTTACTAAAGTTCTTAAGTCTGTTAGATATTACTAAGGAAGTGAAAATTGAAGTATTTTTAGATGATGGCATAGCTGCGGATGGTTGTTTTGAAGAGACATTTACTTTAAAAGCTTCAAGATTTGGATTTATTTACAAGAAGGTATAATTGGTTTTCAGACTCTAAATTGTATTTGGAAAGGTTTACAGTGGACGAATACTGAAGGCAAATGTCATAACTACAGTATTAGGATAAACTATGTCGTTAAAGACCTTGTTTAGATGACAAACCTTCTGAATTAACAAAAACGTTATTTTCACGAATATCTTTTGGACAGAATTGTCTGTTACATAATTTCCACGAAATTTGTCGTGAGAGGTATTGTTAAAATGAAAACGATAAAGTATTTCTGTATTTTTACATATTGAGCAAAGCTAGTTGAGAACTTAATGGAGAAATATCAGATGCTCTACTTGAGATCACGTTTTGACGCAGAAATTCATTCTTTTTATTTTGGTCGTTACTTTAACTATATACTTGCACCAGACTTATTTAACCTATTACATCATTGTGACGCCTAAGATGTAGGCAGTTTATCACTATATTGTGACGCCTAAGGTGTAGGCAATTATCACTATATTGTGACGCCTAAGATGTAGGCAGTTTATCACTATATTGTGACGCCTCAGATGTACTGTAGCAGCTTAGCACTATATTGTGATGCTTCAGATGTAGGCAGTTCAGCACTATGTTGTGACGCCTCAGATGTAGGCAGTTTAGGACTATATTGTGACGCCTCAGATGTAGGCAGTTTAGCACTATATTGTGACGCCTCAGATGTAGGCAGTTCATCACTATATTGTGACGCCTCAGATGTAGGCAGTTCATCACTATATTGTGACGCCCAAGATGTAGGCAGTTAATTACTATATTGTGATGCATCAGATGTAGGCAATTTATCACATTGCGAAGCCTCGGATGTAGTCAATGTTATAAATATATTGCGACGCCTCATAGGAAATTTACCGCTATATTGCGACGCTTCAGACATAGGAAATTTACCGCTAAATTGTGACTCCTCAGATTTAATAGTTATATTGTGACACCTCTGGTGTTGGGAAATTTATATGTTGTGACACCTCAGTAGTAGGTTTGGAGTAATTCTGAAGTTTTTAGCGATGAATACAGCGAATTTGTTTTTTTTTTATCATGAAAAGAGTGGTTGGAAACTGGACTGCAAATGAATCTTTAAAATTAAACATGAAGGAGCAGGAGGCAGTCGACAGAATTATGTAAAGTACTTTGGCAATGTTTGAACGTTGTTCCAGATAAAAAAAATTCGATTTTAATGCAAGTAGGTAGCAAAAAGCCAGATTTGGAAATCATAGAAAACCAAAGAATTTAAACTTGTACTGAATACACTGTTCAGGTCATCAATGTATGTAAGCCCAGAATGAGTACAAAAGAGCGGATTTTTTGAAGTGTTGTCAACTAACATGGATGAATGGTCAATTCTTGCTTACATTTTTCAGAGTTATGGACTTGTGAGAGTTATTCATAATTTAGACTGTTTTGCTACTTTTGAAAATATGTTGAGGTTTTTAATCTCTAATATTGGTGTCCCGGTACATAGGGAATTGATGCTTTAACTTGGTTTGGTGCTTTATACCAAAGGTTATTAATAAAATGGAGGTAAAAATTCTTAAGTAGAATATTCCAGAGTGAAAGTCCTCTCCATCTTGACTGTTGATATTATCGAGGGAAACTTTATTGTTAAACTTTGAGTGTTTACGTAACAAAAGGTTTATTACACACGGCAAAGATAAAAAAAAAAAAAAAAAAAAAAATTGGGAAATTTTTCGCTGAAATTTAACTTTGATATAGAAGGTAAAGTTTTTTGAAATTATAAGCATATATGTACAATGTTTTATTTTTGGAATCTGCTTTCCAGGATCGTGAATGCAATGAAATGCCAGCAGTCGTCTTTGACAGTGGCATCTAATTTGGACAGGAAATTGGGGGACCTCAGTTGTCATGGGCATCTTCTATCATCGATGAATGACAGCACCGACAAGGCCTACAAACTTGTCTTTCAACAAAGAGAAACTTAAAATAATGGTCACGAGCAAAGCGAAATGCCATTGTATGTTGCTTTATTTATCACGCTTTTATTAGATTCCGGTGCTTTAGTAATCTCCAGTGATCAAGCTATTTATGCCATAACGTGCATGCATGAAATGAGGGGTTACATAGATCCAACGGAAAATTCACTTGTTAAATCTTTGCAAGCACCTGTGAAACATTAAGCTGGTAGATCGGTGCATACAAAGGATCTTTTTAATAATATGGTGTTGCACAATCTGTGCGGATTATATTTTCCTATATTGAAAAGCTTCTTTATTATATTGATAGATCATTAAAGTTTTCTTATCTGAGATTTGGGGAATTAAGATTATTGTAATTTGAAGATTTCTTAGTTGAACAAAAAAAAATGAAAATTCACCAATACTGTGAAGTTTTTTATATCGGAAGTTAGTCACAAATGCTTTTTCCATATTTGATGTATTTTGCTTGATACAGAGGAAGCTGGAATGATTTTGTCCTTTGATCGATTTATCTTTAAGAAGTTTTTCAAAAGCTCCTGTAATGTAACCAAACAGAATTTTTTGTTAAAACTGTGGCTACAAGTTCAAACATCGCCAACGATCACGTCAATGATAGGTGTCTTCATAGACATGAGTGTTGGTAGTCTGTTTCAAGTAAACATGTTTGTCAAAGGCTTCAAAAAGAGGTTAACTGTGTAAATCATTCAATCGGAACATTTATTTCTTTCTCTCCATTTCTTTCCTTCTCTCCCTTTCTTTGGTATTATCTAGGGTCAACCGCCACGGTGCGCTATAATGCAATTTAATGTTTTATTATGTTTATACCTGTAGAGAATGCGGAGTGAAGTGAGGACTAGAATTTTTTCGCGTTACGAAGTATAGCGAAAAATAATTGTCCTAACGACATGTAAGCAGATCTTAAGTGTCTTGTTACTCAAGTTCAGTTGTTATGTAGGCTGTGGCCAATGAGAATTTAGTGTTGGGTGAAACGTATTCGATGTTTGAAGAGGTATTTAGTAAGTGGTCACTTTCTAGCGCACGCTAGCCCGAGCAAGTCGAATTTATTATTATTATTATCATGATTATTTATTAGTAGTACAAGAGTGAGGTTCCACCACTCAAATTTGGCTTGCTCTGCATTATTGCCGTGGATACACAGGTTTCCATAGTGTTTTCAAAACTTGAGATTTTGTTTTTTATCTATGGTTTTTCCTGGGCGGCAGAGGAGGCTTATATGTTAATTTGAAAGTTTGTTCATTTTGTTTTAAATATGCACTGCTATATCAGTACAGAAGTTATTAGAATGTGATGTTACATCTATATTGTGTTTCAAAAGTATGATTCATTGGAAAAATAAACCTGGCGTCAACCGGCACGGTGCGCTATAATGCAATTTAATGTTTTATTATGTTTATACCTGTAGAGAATGCGGAGTGAAGTGAGGACTGTATGTTTTCTAGATTTTTAACGCATTTTTTAATGATGTCAAGTAAATGTTTAGATGAAACTACTATGGTTGATTTATGTGAATATTATTTAAAATAATTGAAATGTATCAAATATTTCATATGAATCCGTTCATACTTTTAAGGGAACCTGAGTGATGTACGTAAATTAATAACTGTAATGCGTTTTGTGTCAAATCGAAGAAATGTTGCTCTAGTAGGAAACCTTTCTTGCCTTATGTATGTTATGGTAAACTAATGTCATGTGCTGGTGTTCAACCATTTCCCTCTTGTATTCTTGCAGAATCATTACATATTCTTAAAGCCAAAGGTTAAATGAATTATTAAATTGAAAATGTATTTTTATACCAACTTCCAGTAATTGAAAATAAAATATTGTTACACTTTCCTGTGTCTCATGTTGATTATTGATAAAACGCACACGCTCTCTCTCTCTCTCTCTCTCTCTCTCTCTCTCTCTCTCTCTCTCTCTCTCTCTCTCTCTCTCTCTCTCTTACATACATACAAGCATACAAATTTGTGGTTGTATATATGTTCATCATCTGCTAACTCTTATAAGCCTATACCATCATTTGAAGATGTAGTTAGTTAATGCGGGCCGTAGTTAATGGCTACAGCATTTAACTCGCATTTGGTAGGTCGTGTATCTTTCCCGGCCTATCTCCTTCAGTCCACCGCACTGTAAATATATACAAGCATATGTAAAGGGAAAAGAAATGTGGAATGTCTAGCAACTTCACTCTCAAAGATTTCCTTACAAAATAAATGGTAAATCAAGTAATATACAAGGTATATATATATATATATATATATATACATATATATATATATATATATATATATATATATACATATATATATATATATATATATACATATATATATATATATATATATATATATATATATACATATATATATATATATATATATATATATACACACACATATATATATACACACATATATATATATATATATATATATATATATATATATATATATATATACACACACACATATATATATATATATATATATATATATATATATGTGCCTCTGCTATATATATATGTATGTATATATATATATATATCATCATCATCATCATCATCTCCTCCTACGGCTATTGCCGCAAAGGGCCTCGGTTAGATTTCGCCAGTCGTCTCAATCTTGAAATTTTAATTCAATAATTATCCATTCATCATCTCCTACTTCGTGGTTCATAGTCCTCATCCATGTAGGCTGGGGTCTTCTCTTCCAGTGCCTTGTGGAACCCAGCTGAACGGTTGGTGAACTAATCTCTTGGGGAGTACGAAGAGCATGTCCGAACCACCTCCATCTACCCCTCATCATGATCTCATTCACATATGGCACTCAAGTAATCCCTCTTATAGTTTCATTTCTAATCCTGTCCTGCCATTTAACTCCCAGTATCCTTCTGAGGGCTTTGTTCTCAAATCTACTAAATTTATTGGAGATTGTTTTTATTGTCATACCATGACTAATCTCCATAGAATAACACAGAGCTCATTAAACTGATATATAGTCTGATTATTATTATATGTAATTTCAGACGATTTGATTTCCAAATTTTACTTAATCTAGCCATTGTCTGATTTGCCTTTTTTAATCTTTCACTAAACTCTAATTCTAAAGACTCTGTATTAGATATCATATTAAATAAATATTTAAATGATTCCACCTCATTTATACTTTCTCCTTCCAATGATATTTCATTTTTCATTTTATACTCTGTTCTCATCACCTCTGTTCATCTTCTATTTATTTTGAGCACCAACCTCAATCATGTGATATTTCATGCACTCTGGTAAGAAAGCTTTGCAAGTCCTGCAGTGTTCTACTAATAAAGACAGCATCAATCCAGTCCAATCCAAACCAATCCATCTCCACCATCCCCAACTGTTCAATGCATTACAAAATCCATGAAAATGATAAACAACATAGGTGACAAAACATTCCCTTGGAGTACTCTAATGTTCACTGGAAATTAATATGATAGGACTCTACGAACATTAACTTTGCACTTGCTAAGCTCATGAACAGACTTAATCAAATTTGCATATTTAAGAGGAACTCAATAATAACGCAGAAATCTCCACAAAATTGGCTGGTGCACACTATCAAAGCCTTTTTCATAGTCCACAAATGCTATTAAAAGTGAATTTCAATATTCTATACCAGCTGTATATGTCTAAAAATTAAAATTTGGTCAGTGCAACTTCTACCTTTTCGAAATCCTGCTTGTTCATCTCTCAGCTTTTCATCTTTTGTTTTTTTCTAGTCTTCTTAGAATAACCATACTATATATTTTCATGACAACTGACGTAAGTGTGATGCCTTTGTAATTACTGCAATCAGTCAGTTCTCCTTTTTATCATTTTCACCAACACTACTGGTTCCCATTCATCAGGCTTTGTCTCTTCACGTCACATTCTACAAAATAATCTTGTAAGTATTCTGCGAGTCATTTCATTTTCGGCCAATATCGTCTCAGCAGTTATTCCTTCAGATCCAGGGGCTTTCCATCTCTTTAGTCTTTAAATGACTGCTTCGCCTTCAAACACACTAAATTCATTAATGGGCATATCATGGTGTTCCTCAGCTTCATGTATATCAATCAAATTATTCCCTTCATATCTCTTATTCGTGACCTCACTTAAGTATTCAATCCAACGTTGATTTTCTCCATCTTCTGTTGTTATAGAAAAGCTATCCTTCTTCTTCTTCTTCTTCTTCTTCTTCTTCTTCTTCTTCTTCTTCTTCTTCTTCTTCTTATTCTTCTTCTTCTTCTTCTTCTTCTTCTTCTTCCCAGTAGATATTTCATTAACAATTCTATGAGCAATTATTATACCATAGCCTCTCCCTGAATTCATAGCTTTTTTAGCTTCATGGTATGACAATGAAACAATATTCAATTCTCTCTTCCACACCTGTTTATTATTTTTTATATATCATGTTTTTCAAAATTGGTGGTTTTTATATTTCTGTTTTTATTCTGATATTCTAACATGATTCATTTTTTGTGTGTGCTGTGTTAGTTTCCTTTGGTAGATATTTTCATCGGTATCATACTACATTTATTGTATTTGTGCTAATACATTGAAAGCAACATGAAGAAAGAATCTAAAAAAAAGAATCGGGAGTATTTTATTCTTTTCATTTGGCAGCTTTGAATATTATGTATAATTTAAACTTCCTTTCTTTGTTTCTTGGATTTCCAAAATGTATTTTTGACCGCATGCGGCTATTCCGAATAAGAAAGCGAGGTAGCGTTCTTTAACATTTATTATAGATCTTCTTTATTTATGTGACTGGTTGAATTGTTCATAGATCAAATGGAGCACCAAGATTGTACTTTTTTTCCATACTTTGTAATTCTGTATACATCCGTATTTCCATTATGCATAGCATTTTTGTCTTATTGGGAGGATGAGGTAGGAGGTAAGTGTTGAGTGCTTCCTCACTTTTCCTTTATTTGTCCTTTCTTTCTGAAATAGCATACATGGATATGGGCATTTAGTCAAAAGATATTCTGATGCCTTGAAAGATTAAAGATCCCATGCTCGGATGAACTGAAGCCATAAGCCTCAAACTCCTGCTCTCTTCAAATGCATTTGCTTCAGCGTCCATCTGCCCTTATATTCCAAATCTAATGTTTCCTTTCACGGCTGGTAATCATGATGATATTCATACATACATACATACATACAGTGATGTATTTATTTGCATTTTAGAATTGTATTTAACGTAGATTATTATTATTATTATTATTATTATTATTATTATTATTATTATTACAAGGTAGGCTATAACCCTAGTTGGAAAAGCAAGATATTATAAACCCAAGGGCTCCAACAGGGAAAAATAGCCCTTTGAGGAATGGAAACAAGGAAATAAGTAAACTGCTAGAGCAAAATAAACAATCAAAATAAAATATGTTGAGAACAGTAACATTAAATTAGATCCTTCACCTATAAACTATAAAGCCCCTCCCCCCCCCCCAAAAAAAAAAGGAAGAGAAATAAGGTAGAACAGCATGCTCGAGTATACCCCCAAACAAGAGAACTCTAATTAAAAACAGTGGAAAGCCATGGTACAGAGACTATGGCACTACCCAAGATTAGTGAACAATGGTTTGATTTTGGAGTGTCCTTCTCCTAGAAGAGCTGCTTACCATAGCTAAAGAGTCTCTTCTACCCATTCAAAGAGGAAAGTAGCCACTGAACAATTACATGTACATGACAGTAGCCTACCCTTTGAACGAAGAAGAATTGTGTAGTAATCATAGTGGTGTCAGGTGTATAAGGACAGAAGAGAATGTGGTAAAAATAGGCCATAAGATTCGGTTTATGTGTAGGCAAAGACAATATGAGCCGTAACGAGAGAAAAGGATAAAATGTAATACTGTCTGGCCAGTCAGAGGACCCAGAACGCTGTAGGGGTAGTATCTCAATGGGTGGCTGGTGCCCTGACCAACCTTATTCACTCTGTGTGATTTTACATTCGGTTTCAGCCCATGCATTTGTAACAGCGACTTTCTAATGAAAGTTCCGAGGGGGTTGTATAGCAATCAAGGTCATTATCTTCATGATTGAATCATTACAAGAATTCGGTAGAAAAATAATCCACGATAAAACGTTCTGGCTTTTACTGCAATATCAGATTTCATCTCATCATCACCATTTGTCACTTATTTGTCTCATTAGAGAAATTTCTTCTTTATCACAGAGTTGAGAGAGGAAAGGAAACCGGTAAAGAGATAGGGATAAGAGAAGGAGAAAAATTATAGGATAAAAGTGTGTGAGAGAAAAATAAGAAAACGAAACATAAATGATGAATTTGACATTTTCTCCAATATATGATAACATCTGTAGCCAGAGTTCAAGACATTTGTTGTCTAATATTTCATGGAGAAATTTTTTATATTTTTTTAATCTAAAAGAAATAGTAAAAACTGATTCATGTTGTTTCCTATAAATTGATTAACCTTCACTCGTATCTTATTGTTTCTCTTTCCTTTTCGCACTAGGTTACTCTCCCTATTTCTGTTGGAAACCTTGGGCTTGTAGAATCTTGCTTTCCAAACTAGGGTTGTAGCTTGGCTAGTAAGAATTATTATAATAGTGATAACTTTTCATCACACACACATATATATATATATATGTATATATATATATATATATATATATATATATATATATATATATATATATATATTATAGCATTTATTTTATGTACATATGCATGTGTGTACTGTATCTGTACAAGAGTGTAAGGCAGTAAGAACCTGTTGTTGAACTTCTCTTTTATTGATTTGAAGTTTAGATTTTGAATTCAATTAAGCAATTCATTGTTTAGGTGGTATATTTGAATTATTTTGTGTTAGAACTAATGCAAAACTACGTTTGTCTGGTTACAAATGTCAGCACTGTTGAAAAGATAATAAAGCTACAATAGTGTGATTACATATGTCAACATAGTTGTTAACTTAAAATAGTGTTTGAGAATATCATTGTTGATTCCAAGATGAAATGCGTAAAAGATCCCCGGGTTTTGGGAGGAAGTTGTCATTTATAGGATGAGTTAAGACTGTAAGAAAGTGTTAGGTGGATCAGGTTGAAGACCGGAAAGGTAGTGGTGCCAGGGAACCATAAATGTGGATGCAGGATAAAATTGAGTAATGCATTGTATATCGATGAGGCATACAGTAGGTGTTGCTTAGCACCGCTTCATCCTTCACACACTATAGTTTTGTCTTAATTTCTTGGTATGCTATTATAAGGTTCAGTTTATTAGTGAATAAACACAAACTTGTACACATCCACCCACGCACGCCTAATCTCGGTGGCCACGCGCGCGCGTGCACACACACATATACACACACATGTATATATATATATATATATATATATATATATATATATATATATATATGTACACACATATATATGATATATTACTAGTCAATCTACAATCCTAGGAGGAAAAGCTTCAAATTACAAGTCCAATGGCTGCAAAGTGAAGCAGCCTAGTGCAGAAAGGAAGTAAAGCAATAACAAGTGGTCATCTTCCCAACCAAAGTGTCTTGTCTTTAGCTTTCGGAATTATAAAGAACACACATTTCTCATCCCAAAGCTTTCAAATCTAGCTAATTTCTTTTAATTTTTTATATTTCTTTCATTCTTTGGGTGCCACCCCTTTCATTTTCCTGAATCCTTTCCATCGACTTTCTCCTTTGTTGTTACCTTTATCAAGTGTGCCCACTTCCCTCCTTTCAGTATTCACGATCCTCTGTTTGAAATGCAGGTTGTATATCTTTCCTAATAACGCCAAAGTTAAATTTTTCCATCCTTAAATCTTCCGCATCTCAATATTCACGTTTTAGTAACTTTTATAGTTTTCTACTCGGGTGAAATGTATTCGTGTATTTATCCAGTCGTTATATCGTTCATGTTTCCACTCTCTCTCTCTCTCTCTCTCTCTCTCTCTCTCTCTCTCTCTCTCTCTCTCTCTCTCTCTCTCTCTCTTTCTTGCAGAAAGTCTAAATTCTTCAGCCATATATACTGTTATACTCTAGGTTTATTTTAGACCCCTTTTGCGGGAGGTGATTACATCGTCCAAATATAGATTTATAGAAACCTCAACATTTTCCATCAAATTTGATATAGAAATTTAGCAATATTGAATGAACTTGAATGAATTTATAATGTGTTCTATATTTTTGGTTTACTTCTGGCAACAGTTGCTCTCATTGATTTTTTGTTATTGTTTGTTAAATGATGTTCAATATTTGTTTCATGATTTATTGCAAAGCTAAAATTCCTAAAAGATCACCGGTACGGTGATCTTTTAGGAATTTTAGTTTTTGCGTATTATATTTTTCTTATTAGATTTTATAGTCCAATTAATTTGAGTAGACCATAATGAAATATAACTCGATGCACAAGGATGCCGTAAGCAGGATGTAGATTTAATGATGCATTTTGATTATTGGTCAGCTGTCTGCTGCACAAACATTTTTGTAAGTAACTCGAGTTCTACGGGACCTTTTTTAAAGTTTAAAGCTGTTAAAGTAATACATAGATTTGGTAATGTTCTGTAAATACAACTTGATATATCTAAGCATTAAAGAAAATAGTGGATACAGCCGCAATGTCTAAATTATATTAGATTTTATACGAACTATGAAAAATATAGAAATTAAATTCTTCCAACACGTACTGTGTATTGTTAAAACCTTACGCGTATGGATACAGAATACCAATATTAGATATCGGCAACCTTTATAATAACGGAAAGAGAAGTATTCAGTTTTAGATCGGGAAATAGTAGTGGGAAAAGTTGATAGTTTATTTTATTGGAATATTGGAAATGCTTTTTTAGATTTTCAAGTGTGTTCAAACTAAAATTTGTATAAATGCAAGGGTTAAGAAAGATGAGTCTTCAAAGCGCGATTTTGTAAAATGGTCATTGAATGTATATTTTATGATGCTTTTTGCTTTTAAAGCTCTGTTATATTTGAATCGTAGGGTTTTATGTAGGATATATCAGAAGTTTTTTTTTCTAATTTCTTTACTATTTCTGTTTATAGAACTCACGGAAATCAAGTGAATTTTATGTAGCAAAATTTTTCCTTTCATTACTCATTTGAAATACGAGTTCATGGAAAACTGGTGCAAGGAGTAGGTCTGTAATGGGATTTGTTTGGAAGCAGCATTTAAACATTAAAAGAAAAATTTTTATTCGCCATATATCATCTCCTACGCGTAATGGCGATAGTCTCCCGATGATAAATTCAAGTTTGAGATTTGCCGTCTTTCAAATCAAGGCATCGCGAGATGTCATATCAGGAATTCAAGAGACTTAGTTTCAGATAAAGCTGTTAATTCCTATCGAAAAAAATTGCTATTTTTTATTATCGCATGATTCCATATTGTAATTCAGAAGTCCCTTTTTTGGAAAGAATTTATATTCCTTTTTTATTTAGCAACCAATGTATATATGTGCTTTATTTCATTATTTTTTTTTTATTTCTATCGTTTTCTTCATATTTTGTTGTTGCTGTGATAACTTCATAATCATGAGTAATTGATGCCTAGTTTCACATTTACCTTTTTTTCATTTACTTGTTAATGAAAGCTTGGTAATCTTTATTTTCCTTTGTTAGAAATAGTAAGTTTTCAGTAAATTTAACTTGATTTGGTAAGCGTTCGACGTTAGTGAATCTTTAATCCCCTCTTAGTTCGTCGTAGTTATAAATGTTATTATTTTATTTTAATTTTAACTCCTATATGATATACAATAGTTTATTCTTTTGGTAGCTTTATACCATAAGGTATCCAGCCAAACAAGGCCCATTTAGTAGTGAATGAAGATTTTATGCTTATGAAACTCTGTGAAAAATAAGTAATGAAACTCAGTCGGTGAAAATGTATATTTTCAAAGACCCATGGGATCGTTGGACACATCAATATCAATTATGCATATAAATTCGATGATTTTAGGTTATGTAAATGCAGAGGCGTGTAACACGGATAGCCCCATTTCTTAATGTAGGCCATTCCCGAAGAATACCAAATGGAGAGCACTAAATGGCCTTACATACCCCATAGTCCGTTTATAGAATATAAATTTCATGAATTAAAATTCAAGAATAAGGAGGAGTTCCAAAGCTCTCTTGTCACCAGGAAGGAAATGCCTACAGCAGTCTGTTTTGTAACGCACTAACCACCTTTTTTTCGAGTTCGCTGTTAAGTATTTTTTTTTTCATGGAAACAAAAGAATTAAAGCGTTTTACGTAGGCTTACTAGAAGCATTTATGTTTTAAAACACCTATTAAGTGATTTATCGAACACAAAGTAGTACAATTTCCTGTATGAAACTTGAAAAAGGAAAAATAAATTTTCACTATTTAAAGAGGTGTATTACATTAGGGAGGAAGCTGTTTCCAAGTAATTGAGATAATTATAGTTCCGAGTATGTGAAACGAGAATATTATTTGATAGAGAAGAAAACAACAGTGAAGGACGCACGCAACAGCCAAGTGAGCTCATATCAATAAATGAAAGTAAAATGGTTCCATATTACCGAAAGTGCAATCGAGTTCGGTAATGAAACCTCATTGCAAACGTCCAGTGTCATCAAAAGCATTCTATATTCAACAGCACAAAGATCATTACGCGAAATATGTGAATTCTAATTGCAATGCTTGGTCACTAATTCCAGTTTATATTAATTAATCTCTGCTAGTAAATATTACAAAATCATTACAATACATTTATAATTAATTATTATTTGACACTTTCATTTTGTGGGCGTTCAAAATCGATAACTTCGAACGATATATTGAAACTGTCTCCCTCTTTACTAGTCTCCCGTAATAGAAGAGGCTTTGATTTAATGAAATTGAGCCATTATGCTTTGGTTTTGCTCTAGGTTTAAACCGCACAAATCCGTATCATTTTCCATTTCTTATAGGTATTGCCTAATATCCATACTCAATATAGTTCTAACCCCCAATTGATTAATCCTTTAGCCTCTAATAAAGAACCATCTATGTGCACGAAAGAAACTTTAAAGTTTATTTTGTATTGTTTAATGCTTGGAGATAATTTTTCCCTCGTTATTTGTAAAGCCATAGCGCTCACTCTGTCAGTTTGGAAATCTTTTGTCCCATACTACCCAACTTGATAGTGTGATTTGGCATTTTAGGGGTCACATTTTCAATCTTCGTTAGTGGAGAAAAGTTATGTAATGTGGTGTACATAGGCTCATTCCCTCTCTATTGTTTTCTTTAACGTATATATATATATATATATATATATATATATATATATATATATATATATATATATATATATATACTGTACATGTGTGTATGTATATATGCATATATACATATATATAAAATATGTGTGTATATATATACATATATGTATATGTATATATATATATATATATATATATATATATATATATATATATATATATATATATATATATATATATATATGTATATATGCAAAAGAACCACAGCGAAAATGAAAATACGAAATATAAGATTAAGTCCTGACTAGTTTCGTGATACTACTTGAGTCCTCTGAAGAAGTACTGGTATCACGAAACTAGTCAGGACTTAATCTTATATTTCGTGTTTTTATTTTCCCTGTGGTTCTTCTTCATCTGAGCATCACCTTTTACTGTTATTTTTACGCATATATATATACATATATAATAATTATATATATATATATATATATATATCTATATATCTATATATCTATATATATATATATATATATATATATATATATATCTATATATCTATATATATATATATATATATATATATATATATATATATATATACACATACTTATACATATACATATACTCGGCCTCATGGGGAAATGAATGAAACGATACTCGGTGTTGTAGACACACAGCTTTAGTAAACAGTACAAATCCTTTATAATACATGAGGAGTATTTGGCTCTGCATGGGTATTTGTTAGTTTTTTCTTTCTTATCTGTATGTTTAAATTGTTTTGGGGGATGGGATAGGTATGTACAGAAGATTGACCAATCTTGGTCTCTTGATTATTTAGAATGATGTTTGAAGAGGGATTTCTACAGAAACTTTACCAAACACCAAATCTCGATTATTCTAAATAATGTGTGGAAAAAGATTACTACAAAAGGTTTACCAAACCTGGCCTTGTGATGATTCAAAATATTCTGTGGGGAGGCATTGTTACATATAATTAACCAAACCATCTGTCTTGAATATACAAAATATTCTTTGGGAGGGATTGTTACAGAAAATAAACCAAAAACCTGGTCTCTTGATTATTCAGATAGTTGTGTGGGGAGAGATTGCCGCTGAAAATAGACTATATTTATGGGGAGGAATTCTTATTGAAATTTTCCCAACTTACTTATTTGACTGTTGACAAGTGTTTAGATATTAGGAGAGATTGGAATGAGACTTTGGGTAGGAGAGTTATTTCTGGGTCTTCAAGTGGTCTTGTTTTCTCTTATTTTCTCCAGTAGGATTCTTATTATAATTTTAGATCTTGCTCACTTCTTTTCTCTGCTCACCTTTTATAATTGTCAATGTTTATCCTTTTATATGGGTTCAATAGATTTTTAGTTTTACCCTTTGCTTAATCCTTTGTATTTACTTTCTAATAATTCTCCATTATGTATTTTTTTTTCCTTTTTTACTTTTCCAGACCTTCTCCCATCCTTTTCAGTTTTTTTTTCCTATTCTCTGGTGCGCTTCGTCTTGCTATTTTCATTCCCTCTTATTTTTTTTTTTTTCTAGGCTCACATTCTTTTCCTTGGTATATCTCACCTTATTCCTTTTTATTCTCATTTTCTTTACGATGTCCCTACCTTCATGTTTTTCTTTACCTCCGATATGTTATGTTTGTTGCTCTCTCCTGTCTGTATGTTACAGATAACCTGGTGTTTTAAGGAAACTTCTAATGGAAATTGGTCTAATTCCCATGCTCGACAATTCTCCTCCAGGATGTTTGCCCATTGTCCCATTTATGATGGTGATCGTACGTGTGGTAAAATAACGTTTAGGAGCAAAAACAGGGTTTAATAAAAATGGATTTCCTTTCATGACCTTGAAAAAATTGGTCGTTTGTTTAGGTACTCTTCATGGAAAGAAGAATTTTCTTTCATCTTTTTATGATGATTGTTTTTGTTTTTGTTTTTCCTGAATAAAATGGCTAACTGTTTTCTCAATTTTTAAAGGAAAATTAAAATAGTTTCTTTATCGTTTTATTTTTTGGGAAAGAACCCTTCTTTGTCATTTCTTAAAACTCCCGAAAGCTAAAAGAACTGCTGATGATGCTTATAGATATTTGATATTTATAGGTTTCAATTTATTTCGCATAGCAGAAAGCTCCTGTTTTCTTCCAAATGCTTCTGGTGTCCTGGAGACGATTTATTTGAAACCCTATTTCCACGCATCGCGGTAGGATGATTTTTTTTAAATAGTTTTCTCCTTGACTAACTTATACTGGAAGAATCTTCCATTTTTACGATAAATTTTACTTCCAATTAACTATGTAGTTATATACTGGTTATAGGATGATGATAGACAGCCTATGTCCTTTATTTTCTGTTTTATGATTGCAAGGCAACATCACGTTTTCATTTGGCATGAGCCATTCTCCAATTCGCTAGTTCGCGCATCAAGTACAATAATGAAGTCTCGATCTCATGAGATGTCCACCCCCTTACAAGATTGATTTGACAATTTATGGAGTGTGACAAATTAGGTTTAAGGAATAAATTTCAGGTGTACATGTATTGTGTCAGTATTGTATAAATTTATGACTTCTAAGATTCAAAACCTTAAATGGAACCAGATCATTTTATATATTTAGATTTGAAATCTTGGTTATTGCGACCTTTCTAGTTTGAAAAACAATATCGGACCTATAAGTTTGGAACTCTTAGGATATGAGACGTTAGTTTTGAAAATCTTAAGGATGTGTTGCAGGGCTGATATAAAATGATTGTTCTTTTAATTAAGTAAACCATATGTACACATACACACAAACACACACACACGCACACACACACACACACATATATATATATATATATATATATATATATATATATATATATATAAATATATAATGTGTGTATGTGTTTTTATATGTATATATGCACATATATATACATTTATGTATATATATATATATATATATATATATATATATATATATGGGTCTCTAGAGATTGTAAAAGAAGCGTTGGGAGTAAGAGAAAACGATGGATTAACGAGCTAAGAAAATTTGTAGGAGGTATATACTGGGATAGAAAGACCATAAACATAAACAGATGGGAGTGGATGGACATGCCTGAGGCCTTTGTCCTGCATGTGTGTATGTGTTTTTATATGTATATATGCACTATATATATATATATATATATATATATATATATATATATATATATATATATATATATGGGTCTCTAGAGATTGTAAAAGAAGCGTTGGGAGTAAGAGAAGACGATGGATTAACGAGCTAAGAAAATTTGTAGGAGGTATATACTGGGATAGAAAGACCATAAACATAAACAGATGGGAGTGGATGGACATGCCTGAGGCCTTTGTCCTGCAGTCGACTTGTTACGGCTGATATATATATATATATATATATATATATATATATATATATATATTATATATCATATATATATACAGTATATATATGTATATATATTATATATATATATGTGTGTGTGTGTGTGTGTGTGTGTATGTATGTATTCATGGCCTTTGCTTTAATAGGTGTAGGAAGAGATGATGGTGATGATATTTAGAAACATTTGTCTGCTTTTAGTTTATTTACATAATTGGTGTGTAAATGATTACTGATTAGTCTTCTATTGGATCTGTGTTGTCGATCTTAAGGTTCATCTTCTTCCTTCTCCTATCTGACTTAACATTATTTGTATTCATAGATAGAAAGAGATTTATGATATTAAGTTCATATAAGAAGAGAAAAATTTCTCGAGCTACAAATTCCAATTATCGAACTCAAAGACCAAAACAGAGAAGAGAATGAAAAGGAGATGTTAATGAACCTTTCCTGATCACAGCTCCAAGCAGTGGGCCTTCCGGCCTTCTCAATTCCTGTCAATGTCATTTCTCTGCTTGAGGAAATGCTGAAAAGAATCCAATCATAAAATACATGAGGCGCTTGTTGCCCAGAAACAGGAGCTGATTAACGGTATCTGAACTTCATAGATAGATTACGAAATGGTAGAAATAAAGGAGAAGGTGTAGGTGAAGTGTTTAGATAACCGCAAATTAATGGAAGAAAGGAAAATAATGATTAAAGTACAGAGGTGATACGGAAAGGAAACAAAATTGAGGAAGCAAATACTCTAGAAAAGGGATTTTTTAAGGTTTAAAGGCCGCTTATGAATGGCAGAGGCAAGGGCCAGTGACATTGCCCTAGATAGTAGAAAAATGCCCCCCCCCCCCCCTTCTTTTTTTTTAGATTGCCTGGCCCTTACAGTCAGGCACGGGCTCTTGCACATTTGCAGCCCGTAGGTGTTTGGGTTTTCAGGTTGTAGGTGATTTAGATTGTGGGATGATTTGCAACTTTTATTTGTAGGTGGTTTTAGGATAGGATGTGGGTTAAGGATAATAATAAGCAATTGTTTCTATGCTTATTTTAGAGGTGCCTCTGCCTCTTTTGGAAAAGAGAAAATGTGACGGAGGGGAAGAACATCCTCCCCAAGAGAGCCCACTGGCTCCCGTCGTTTAGTTGGAGAGAAAGAGGTACAGCAGTGAGTCCCGATGAGTAGAAAAGCTCGGGAAGGAGTTGGAAAAGGTTCAAATAGAGATATTGGTATAGGAGAAGTAATAAAAAACTTCTTTAGTGGCTTAAGCTAGATTTATTAGAATGAGCAATAGTATGAAGATTCAGCTGAGTGGGAGAGAGCTGATAAGATAATTTGTTTAGCCAATGTTAGTAGTAGAGAAAGGGTGGAATAAACATTCCTCTACCTCAAAATACTAGAAAAAAAGTAAAGATAAAATTTTTACTAATTCATTGTAGTCATTGAGACTTGTGCTCTCTGATTTTCTGTTTGGTTGAGAGTGATTCCTGAACTTAAAAAGATAGAAGAGAGATTGCAAGTGGAAGGAGGGCTAAAAAGAGGTTAAGGGGTTGCTTATGTTTCAAACTAGTGCTGGTACTACGTTATCTAGGGGGAGGGTAGCTGCTGAGAAAGGCTGAAAATGTATCAATATTGGCAATAACGTGTTTAACAATTGCTGCCGCAGTTACAGGATTATTAGGGTTGAAATCCTGTCTAAGTAGGCTTGTTTCTTGACAGTGCAATAGGTATTGTTGCAGAGGTTCGTCAGTTACTTGCTGACAGTTGCTGCACGGTCTTTTAGATCTCTGTTGTGCTGCTGGGTCCCCATCATTGTCCATGATGATTTACCAGTTGCATAGATATCTCAGTCCCAGTCTACAAATAATAACTGCAGATTGATGGGGTATTTCTCTTGCAAGTGGATATGTTATTAGATTTGTTGCTTCGATGTACCATTTCACTGGTCTGGATCCATCAAGGAAGGCTCGCCTTACTTTGCTAGTCTTTTGCATGTTGAAAAAGGCTGCTATTCGATTCTTGATGGTTTTTACTAAAGGTTGAAGTGTGATGTTGATTGTCTGGCACATTAGGGCAGATTTGGCCAGGAGATTGGCCTCGTCGTTGCCAGTGATTCCAGTATGACTTGGGATCCAATTGACGGTTATTTGCCTATTGTTGCTTTGGTGAGTCAAGGCTAAGTACTGTATGCTGTGATAAAGTAGACATTTTCAGTGGGTTCTTTGTTGCTGAGTCCCGGAATGGCTGCTCTCGAATCTGTGTGGATTGTTGTGTTTCCTTGATGTAAACTTGCCGAGTGTTCTAGGGCTTTGGCGATTGCCACTAGCTCGGTTTGTAGCGTGGCGGCGTGGTTTGAAAGCCTCCAATTTTCTCTGTAGTCTGATGGAGAAACGCTGCTGAAGGAATATCACAGTCAAGTGATCCATCAGTATAATAGATGTTGGGAGCTTAGGTGTTGCTAATTGCATTTTTTTTTATCTTCTGTGAGTTCCTCTGGCGTGCAGAGAGCTTTGCTAGCTGCTGGAAGGATGGTGAAGTTGTACTGGATGGGGTCCGGAGACCACGGGAAGGGAGTGATGTACCCATCATACTTTTGTTGCCCCTTGGTCTTGTAGGCTTTGTTTTGCATTCTTCTAAGTGTCTCCAGCAGTCTCTTTGCATGTGGATTTGGCGGGTCAATGTCCTCCGTCAGAGGAAGTCTTTTAAGTCTATTATTCAGAGGGCAGTCTCTGTCTGCTTTGATTGACTTGAATATGATACTGCAGTTTCTGATGTCGATCCTGGCTGAAAGGGAAATTAGGTTAGTTTTGGCTCTTAACAAGCAGAGTTTGGTCCACATTGGAGAGCTGCTGATGAGTCTCATGGCATTGTTTTGTACCACTTCTAAGGATGCGTTTTGAGTTTCAGCCAGTGAGGTGAGGGTAGGTGCTGCTTAGTTAATATGAGATCGAATTGCTTGAACGTAAAACAGTCTTAGTAGGCTGTTTGATACTCCTTGTTTTAGGGAGGTCATTCGTTTCATGGCTGAGAGATTAATTTTTTTTTTCTCTCTGAGGTGGGTTACTTCATTGGCCAGTGATAGTTTTGTTGATGATCACTCCTAGATACATGAATTGACTCTCCCATTCTATGGTTTCACCCATCAGAGTGAAATTTTGAGGGTTTTTGTGGGTGTTTGATGGCCATGGCTTTGATCTTGTTGGTATTGATCTTTAGACTAAGGTCTTTGCATTTAGCCTGGATCATGTCGAGTGCCTTTTGGGTAGTTTTTCGTACGTGTGCTTTATATGGGCAGATGATACATATGTCATTGGCATATATGAAGATTTCCACTCTCTTTGGGAGGTCTAGAGTGGTTAGGTTCTCCATAGGTAGGTTGAACAGGTACGGTCTTATTATGCTCCCTTGTGGCGTTCCATTTTCTAGGGGGATTAATTCAGAGGTTTTTCCTTGAAAGGTGACTCTGGCTTCTTGGTTCTGCGTTTAGTTCCGAGTCCAGGCCAGTAGATGTCCTTTCACCCTTTTTTTTTCAACAAGTGTAAAGAGGATGACTGGGTAGCTGGCTAGCTCAAATGCTTTTTCAAGGTCGAGAAAGATGACAAAGGCTTTTTTGTCATTGATTGTTGTGAGAACATCGGTTATACATTCTTGTGTGGCTATGTCTTTCCTGTAGGCATACAGGCTGGAATGTATTGGGCCTATTTTCCATTGAAGTGTGTTGAGGACCATTCGTTCAGCTTCTTTCTCGGTGCAGCTGATTAAAGCTATGGGTCGGTAGGTGTATGGTTCTTTGGATTTTGGGATGGGTTTAGTGTCTTGTTGATTCCATGTTATTGGGCAGAGTCTTTCAGTATGTGTTCTATTGATTAAGTGCAAGTACACCAGCTTCGCAGGGCTTCCCATGTTCCTTAGCATACTGTGTGTGATCAAGTCTGCTTCAGGGGCAGTGTCCTTTCTGCCTTTTGCAAAAGCCGTGTTGAGTTCTTCCATGGTGTAGGGATTGTCGGTGTCATCTCTCATGTTGCAGGCGGCTTCTATAATGTTGTTCCTGATTGGGAGCAGTGTTCTCTGCCTGTTAATAGTTTGCAGAGGAAGATTTGCGCTTTTGGCTCGGTCAGGAAAGTGTTTGCAATTCTGTTTGCTTCTGTTAATGGGTCTGGGTGGGTGACTCTGGGTGTACTGTATTTCCCAGAGATCTAGTTGAACCAGCCCCATATCTTTTCTAGAGATGTGTTGAAGTTGATTTCGTGGCACCATGAGTACCATTTGTCTATTGTCACTTCCCCAGTGTTACCTGTAAGGAATGATTGGTGATTTCAATGAGTAGATCATGAAGTTCATCAGTTCTGTATCTTCTGAAGAGCTTTCTGGTTCGGTTGATTCATGCATTCATTTTCCTGATGCGGCTGTCGCAGTACCAGGCATCTGCAATGCTTTGCTCCTGAATGCTTATTCTGAGGCAAGGATATAGTGGCGGCGACAACTAGTTGTTTGTTGAAGTCAAGTGATAGGGTGATGTCATTGTGAGGGTTCTTGATATATTCTCGAGCCCATTCTGTCATAGCTTTCTCGAATCTTGCCTAGTTTGCAAGGTCTGGGTTCCACCTTTTCAGGGGGGGGGGGGGGGCGGAGAAGGAGAAGGGTATTTCTCCAATTTGAGGTAATTTTTTATGGCAAGGTGATCACTTGTTAGCACAGAAAGGATGCAGTTGCCATTTAGCACACCTTTGGATGGTGCTTGACAGGAAGGTGAGGTCTAGATGACCGCCCCTTAGATGGGTTGATTTTGACACATTGTTAAGCAATGTTACGTCAGGATATTCGTGCTGTAGAGTATGCAAGTGTCTGTCTGTCTGTTTCATTGCTGATGTTGAGTTCAGAAACGGGTGATGAGCGTTGAAGTCACCTGCAATGATTGTCATCCTCAGAGGCGGCGGCAAAGAGCCCCTCTGCGTTGATGCTTTTGGTTGGAGATTTGTAGAGATTGTGGAGTGTGAGGGTTGTAGCTAGAAGAGACCTCTGAACACTGAGTATCGTTACCTCTGTCCCACAGTCGATGCTTTGTACTCTTTTTGAGGGCATGCTATTCTTGATGAGAGTAGTTAATCCTCTCGTTGTTGGTGTATACTTTGTATCCTGAGGATGAAAATGGTGTATACTCATTTAACATGGTTTTTTGCAGCACAATGATGTCTGGATTTTGCACTAAGGTTTGGGATTGTAGGAAGGCGAACTTGTTTCTGAGTCCGCAGGCATTCCATTGGAGTACTTTCACTTTAGTGTTGCTGAGAATTTCTTCGTTGTTGTGTGTGTTTGTGTTGCGATTGTTTGCTGGAGGGACTATGAAAGGACTACTGTAGGGCTTTGAGTTCTTGGGCGGCATTATCAAATATAAAATCGGCAAGGGACTGCTGAGAAAACTTAATCTTTTGGGACTTTAAAAAGTTGCAAAGGACGTTTGAAATTGCGGCAATGAAGGCAGCCATGGGGCAAGTGATGGGGTCATAATCGTTCCATTCAGTGGTGGGTGGTACTAAGGGAGTGGAGGGGCGTGAGGCTCTTGACCAGCTTCTGACAGCGGGACTAGGGAGCTTGAGAAAATTACTTGAGGAATTGGAGATGATTGGTGTGTGGGTTTCTGGTACAGCGGAGGACGAAGATGGTTGTGGTCGGGTTTGGTGGGAGGAAGTGGAAGGGATGGAAGGAGAGGTGAATCTTAGTGGTGAGGGTGTGGAAGGAGTATGGGAGGGGGATCGTTTTGACCTTGGAGGATGTCTTGGAGGGTGTTGAGGTTTTGGTTCTGGGAGAGGAAAGTTCAGGAAGGGCATATCTGGAAGGATTAGGATTAGGTCGGTAGGTGCGGTTGGTTTTAGAAGGGGTGTTGTTGGTTGGAGGTTAGTAGGATCGATGTGGCTGCAGGATTTAGTGGCGATCTGCTCCCTGGAGGTTGGCGATGCGCTGCAGTCTTGCAGGACATTTCTTCCAAGCATGGTGAGGTCCTGGGCAGATATGACAAGTTGTCCCCTGCGATTGGAACAAATTGTCATGTTCAGGGGTGGGTTCCTGGCCTCCATGGCGGCTATGGCAGCATAGGAGGTCTTGTTAGTGCCAGGAGTGAGCCTTAATCTGGTTGGATGGTTGGCTGGGTTGATGTGCTGTTGGTGGTGGTCGGCTGTGGAGGTGGTTGCTGGGCAGGTTGAGTGGTGGGCTTATGGCTGTCTTTCTCTTCTATTTCTTCTTCTACTAGTTCCTGATTATTGGTAAGGTGCTGCTCAGTCTCTTCTTGGCTGTCCTTTGGGGTTTCAAGGACTGGTTCCATGTCCGGTTGGGTGGTCAAGGTGGGTTTCTTCCTATGGCTCCACAAGGTGAGACATCTTAGCTTCTTTATCCTTTCCTTCTCCATTCTGGCACGAGGGGAGTTGGTGGGGATTTGTCGAACTAACTGTGAGGTGTCTTATCTATCGTCTCAATAACACAAAAAAAGGTGTGTAAAGGCGGAGTTCAAATACGAAATTCTAACTCTCCAACGCTTGGTCGGAAAGCCCACGGAAATAGCACTGAAAATTACGGTAGCTCTGCTGTAAATTACGGCCATGAATGATGTGTGGGAACAATGCCATAGAAACTGACCATAAATGCATATGATCAGCGTCCTAAGATCAGTGAGGACCAGCCAGTGGCTGTTGATGACTCGGCAGGTATAGCTATAGACTCCCCAAAACCCCCCCATCCTGAGCTCACAAGGATGTTGAGGTTGCAGACACTAAAGAATCCATCGAGTTTGAGCGGGACTCGAACCCCAGTCCGGCGAGCGTTAGGCAGGGACACTTCCTATAGGCCACCACAACCCTATATACAGTATACTATGAAATGGAATAAGTGATGAAGTGGAATATTGAAACGGAAACATGGCAGACGAGAAATTGAGTAGTAATGAGAATTTAAATTTGAATGAGATGGCGCGTGAATTGGGACGGGAGAACGTTGATATGTAATGGGAAGCGATAACAGCCTATAGTGCATTTCATGATACTGGAAAATGACTCCATATACTGATAGGAAAAACTCATTCTTGCATAAAATGTAACAGGAATTTTCTCTCATCTGGCTCTCTTAGTTTGTGTGTGTGTGTGTGTGTGTACACTTGTGTAAATATGAATCATAATCGACACCTCAGTGAAATTAGGAATATATTTAAGTTCTGCGAGCAAAAGGAAGTTTGTCAAACTAGTTGCCTTAAATTTAAATATAATATAGAATCTGGCAAAGAACTCTATTAATTATGATGTTAGCCATAATATTTGATAAATATTTACATTTTCATGTTAAGGGTAATTGGTAATATCGACTGTACTACAATTTTATTTATCATTAGTTTTAAAACACAACTATAACCATTCTGAATTCGGTGTGAGGTCGGTGAGTTGTACAAATCTATAATCTGGAATCTGGCTAACTGTTCAAAGGTATATAAACCGAAGGTACAAGTAAAAGGAGAGGTCATAGTGCTGTCGCACAATGTCCCAGAGACTGAACATATAAACATATGATTAGATCCAAAAGTTTTATTTTTCTATACCCAAGCAAAGACCAGGGAGGATCATGCAGTGGCTGTTTGTGACTCGACAAGTAGATCTATAAACCCCCAGCCGTCAAAAATATCCACCCATCCCTAGCTGACATAGACAGTTTGAGCATGTTTGGCCTTGAAATCTTGTTAGGTGTGTGTGGGATTGAAACACAGAACCTACAGGTTCCATGTGTCACCTCAGTTGCCTTAAGCCAAGCCATGTAACCAAGGTTTTGTATATTGCCATGTTACTGAATATTTATATCTATTGTTTTTTACAAATGGGATTTCTGTTAGCTGAAGGAATCTGTACGAGTATACGACATTTCCTTCAATAACATTGCATGTTCATTATAATCAACCATGTGTAAGTATAGTAATAATAACAATAAAGATAATTGGAGTCACCAGTGTTTAGTAAAACTTCTGAATTGTTGCCTATGCAAATATTAGTGAGAAGCAGAGAGTATCTATAATGAAAACAACCAAAACCAATTACCGGTTTCATTCCTTGATACTCAAACGGTTTTCATCAGCGCTTTGTATGTAATTTTGTACGTTGTATGTGTGTTAGTGTGTGTGAGAGAGAGAGAGAGAGAGAGAGAGAGAGAGAGAGAGAGAGAGAGAGAGAGAGAGAGAATTTGATTAGTTTCTTTACCCTTGTAATAGAGACTTGTTAATAGATTTCTATGATTACTAATGGCTGCCATTGCTTTAACTTTTCTCGACATCTCTAATTTAGCGTTTATTCGCAGACATACTTTTATATCGACTTGCTTAGAATCTGAGATTCCTTCAGAAATGTTTAATCAACTCTTATTTAGATTGGTAATCATGTTTTCAAACTGGACAGATGTAGAAAGCACTGTAAGGTCCTTGGAATTATAATAAATTCACATTTAGTTTATAAATTAGGAAAAGTCTGGAATGCAATAAACATGATGATGAAACGGAGATTCCAATTTATGTCGGTTATTAGGTAAGCAGTTAGTCAAAAAGGAAGTACTGTAATAAAGAGGAAAGAAATGTGTGAGTACTTAAGGAAGATGCGGAAAGAAAGAGAACTTAAGACCGAAGAATCCCAACCATGAGCTCCGTCTATTGCATTCCTCGGTTGTCATGCGGACCGCGCACCTTTAAAGTCTGCTTGGTATTACTGGGGTCATGACGACGCCAAATGTTCGCCAGTTGAGTAACGATCTGTCATTACGTCACTTATGTCACTGTAATTTCTGCATGTCCCATAACTTGGGTGATTATGGTTTCTTTGAATACAATAGAATCTAAATACCAACTTAAAAAAAAAGGCACAGACTATTTAACAGGAGCAATATTCCTTATATGGTATTATATATATTATTTTATATATATCACGTTGTAAGAGAATTGGTAAGAAAACTTTAGACCAAGGCAGTATATATATATATATATATATATATATATATATATATATATATATATATATATATATATATTTATATTTATATTCAGGAAGAAAAGATGCAGTTGGAAGAGAAGTGGTAGAGCAGAAAAGGCATTAACTGAGTGGAGAGCTGTAAATAGTGGATTGTTACTTGCAAAGTTCAAATCAAAGCAGTGCACTATGAGTATTATTGTATGCTATGCACCAACAAATGATTCCCCAGAAGAAAGGAAAGATGAATAATATGAAGAACTGCAGAGTGTAATAGATGAGATCGCAGAGAGAGATATGAAAAATGGTGATTGGTAACTTTGATGTTAAAGTCGGAAGGAATAATCAAGGGCTAGAGAATGTAATGGATGTCTGGGGTCTTGGTGAAGTTGCAAATGAGAATGGAGCACAGTTCATAAGTTTCTAATCAACAAACAATCTTGTCATTGGAGGTACTCCTCCAGCACAAGGACAACCACAGATATATATGGACTTTGCCATGTGGTAATTACAAAAATCAATTATATCACATTGCCATCAATAAAGAGATAAGGAGGATTCTGAGAGATGTAAGAAGCTATAGAGGTGCAGATATTGGTAGTGATCAGCTCCTCATAGCCACATTGAAATTAAGATGGAAAGCACCCAACAGAAAGGTAGATAGAATACTTAGGTTTAATACAAGTAAACGCCTAGAAGAAGAGCACAGAGAAACATTTGTGATTAGTTGTAGGAATAGATTTGCAGCTTAGAGATTTTAAGAGATGAAGAGCAGACAATTAATGAAGAATAGAGTGGTTAGTGAAGTTTTGGGACGTATAGTTGCAAGGAGCAAGCTATGGATATGAAAATATTATTGAAAGTTTCCGAAGAAGTAATGAATGAAAATTACGAGGTAGAGCATGCTAAGTATGCCAGTATTGATAATGAGGTAAAAAAAAAAAAGAAAGAAAAAAAAAGCCAGGAATGACTGGAGAGAACATTTAGACTTTAAAACAGATGGGGCTGACAAAGCTATGAATTCAGGGAGTGGCTATGATGTAAGAATTGCTTATAGAATTATTAATGAAATCTCTACTGGGGCAAAGCAGAAGCATATCCCCATAAAAAAGAGAGAGATGGATCTGTTATAACAGAAAATGAAGAAAGACAACGATGGATGGAGCACTTTAGTGAGGTTATGAATAGGAGATATAAAGGGAATAATTTGATTGATATACCTGAAGCTCAGGAAGACTTTGATGTACCCATGATTGGATCCAGTATGTTTGAAGTCGAAGCTATCATTGAAAAAGTCAAGGGAGGGAAAGCTGCTGGATATGATGGAATAACTGCCGAGATGATGCTGGCTCAAAATTAAGGGACCCCCACAATACTTACAAGATTATTTTGTTGAATATGGCATGATGAATGGGAGTTGAGAGTGTTGGTGAAAATGACAAAAAAAAAAAGAGATCTGACTGATGCAATAATTACAGAGGCATCACACTTACGTCATTTGTTGTGAAAATATATAGTATGCTTATTTTATAGAGATAGGAGAGAAAGATCAATGAAAACCTGAGAGATGAACAAGCAGGATATCGAAAAGGTAATTGTACTGACCAAATTTTCATTTTGAGAATTTGGCCAATTTTTGGGAGAGTTCTGCGTTTTTATGGAATTCCTATTAAGTATGTGAATTTTTAAAATCTTCGTGAGCATAGCAAGTGCCAAGTTAATGGTATTGGAGTCTTATCAAATGAATTTCTGTGAACAGTGGAGTACACCACAGGAATATGTTGTCACCTATGTGGTTTATCCTCCTCATGGTTTTTGTAATGCGTTGAACAGTTTGAGATGGTTTCCAGAATTCATGAAATATCACATGAGGTTGGACTCTGGATAAATAGAAGACCGACAGATTATGAGAACGGAGTATGCAGTGGAAGATAAAATATAACTGGAAGGAGAAAAGATTAATGAGGGGATCATTTAAGTTTAGGAACTATGATCTCCAATACAGGGTCTTTTGCATTAGAGTTTAGTGAAAGATTGAAATAAGCAAATCAGACAATGGCTAGGATAAGTAAAATTTGGGAGTCAAATCGCCTGAAATTACATATAAAATCACACATTATATATCAGTTTAGTGAGATCGTTGTTACCAATGGATATGGATTATGGTATGACAATGAAACAATATCCAATAGATTTAGTAGATATGAAAACAAAGCCCTCAGAAGGAGATTGGGTGTTAAATTGCTGGACAGAATTAGAAATGAAACTATAAGAGGGATTACTTGAGGGCCATATGTGGATGAGATCATGGTGAGGGGTAGATAGAGGTGGTTTGGGCATGATCTTCGCACTCCCCACAAGAGATTAGTTCACCTGGGGTCCACAAGGCACTAAAAAGTTGAAAGACCCAGGCCTACATGGCTTAGGACTATGAAGCGTGAAGTATTGAATTAAAAGCTCAAGATAGAGACTACTAGCGAAATCTAACCGAGGCCCTTTGCGTCAGTAGGTGTAGGAGGTGATTATGATGATGTTTTATATATATATATATATATATATATATATATGTATATATATATATATATATATATATATATATATATATATATATATATATATATATATATATATATATGATATGTGAAGAATCATGTCTTCTTTTTACAAATTCAAGTTATCTTTGAGCGTAAGGGCATGTCACCAAAAGACCAACGACAACTTCAATTTTCTTACCTTTAGTTGCTGTTTATTGCATAAACTTGGAAGTGCTAGAAAACATTGTCGTTTGGTTTCAATGTTATATTTATACGTTTAGTAGATTATTATTATTATTTTTTTTTTTTTGACGGCGTATAGTGAATTTGAAGTCACTCAAGACTTCCGTTTTGAAACAGACATTAAATACTTGGTACAAAAGGGTAAACTCAAGAGATGCTTGTAAACTTACTCGTGCTATGCTTATGGTGAATGAAGTCCAACGAGAATTTTCATATTTTTACTTAATTTGGAGCCTGAACACTACAGATAAACAGCCGTCTAGATCATATTGAGATAAAAATTTTCTTTAAAATCTAAGTCACAATGGTATACCACCATATTCTAAACAAAAAAGAATATCAATATCAATAGGCTCCCCAGAAACACTCTTAGGAACCCCCCAAAATGACCGAAATTATTTCGTGAAGTCCTATATCATTGTTTCATTTCTCAGGAAGAATGAAATTTGGTGAGCGTATCTGTTGGAATGATTGCATATATTTGTTGTATATTTATATGCTGCTAGATGGCGCCACTGTTTATCCTTTTGAGGTAATGAGGTAACTTTGTACTTTGATGACGTAATAAAAGATCACTTGGAAAGTTCGATAAAGACAAGAAGACGTGTTGTTCATTTCTCTTGACCATGGCCGGGAATTTAACAGGTTATGGGCCCAGCTCTCAGAATAAATGGATGAGATTATATTTTGATGGCGATGGACGGAACTTTGAGCAGTGGGAAATGAAATTTCTTGGATACCTGAGACTGAGAAAATTGAAAGTAGTTGTCTGCTTGCCGGAAGATCAAGAAGTTGACACCGAGAAAAATGGGGAAGCATTTGCTAAACTTGTTCAATTTCTTGATGAGACAAGTCTAGCACTAGTGATGAGGGATGCTGTCGACGATAGAAGGAAAGTACTGAAGATCCTCAAGCAACATTATGCTGGTTCATGGGAGCCACGTATCATATCACTATACACAGAATTGACATCTTTAAACTAAGAAGAAATCGAGACTGTTATAAACTATATTATACGAGCAGAAACTGTGGCCACTTCATTGAAGAGTGCAGGTGAAACAATTGGTGATCGTCTACTGATAGCAATGGTGTTAAAAGGCTTACTAGACAATTAGAAAGCATTTGTAGTTGTTATTACTCAGAGTGAAAAGGAGCAGACATTTACAGATTTAAAGCAGCCCTACGCAGTTTTGAAGATACAGAAGCATGTAGGAGGAGAGAAAGTAATGACCATGTTATGAAGGCAGCTAACTGGAGAAACAAGGCATGCTATAAGTGTGGTGAAACAGGACATTTCTTTTCAAATTGCATAAACAAGCCGAAAGGAAGATGGTGTCTGAACTGTCAGAATTCTACTCATGATACCAACACATATAGACGTCAAGGAAAGTCAAGTGGATATAACGAGAGGATAAACAGTTTGGTTAATGAAGAAACCACAGGTGATCATCACTCATTTATATTTAAAGTGTGCAGCAATATGAAAATGGTAGCAGATTCAAAACCAGACATGCTATTGGTAGATTGTGGTGCTACAACGCATATTTTGACTGATGAGTCGAGATTTACTCGCTTTGATGAAACGTTCAAACCAGAGAGACACCTTATTGAACTGGCCGATGGAACAAGGTGCAGAAATGTGGCAGTGAAAAGAGGAGATGCCATGATCCAGATGATAGACAGTGATGGCCGGCATTGTAATGTGAAGCTGAAAAATACACTGCTCATCCCAACGTATCCTCAGAACATTTTCTCTGTTCAAGCTGCAACTGAGAAGGGTGCTAAAGTTATTTTTTATCCTGAGTCTGCTGAATTAATTGATAAGAGTGATATAAAATTTTACATTGAAAAGTGTGGAAATTGTATTACTTAAAAATGAATAATGTTCATATCAATGTTGATAGTGTTAGTTATGCTTGTGATTTAAAAGAATGGCTTAAAATCTTAGGACATTGCAACTACTATGATATCATAAAGCTGGAAAGTGTAACAAAGGGCATGAAAATTATGCATCCAGACGTTAAATCTGATAATTGTGATATATGTGTGTTAGGTAAAATAAAACAAACTAGAAATAGAAACTGTGATACTAAATCTGAAGTTCCCTTAGAATTTGTACACACTGATTTAGCAGGTCCAATAGAACCTGTTTCAGGTGAAGGGTTTAGATATGCTATGGCATTTACAGATGATTGTACAAGGATAATTTTTGTGTATTTCCTGAAAAACAAAAGTGATGCAACTTCTGCCTTAAAGAAATTTTTGTCAGACTCTGCTCCGTATGGAAAAATTAAAAGACTAAGGTCTGACAATGGGTCAGAGTTTACATGTCAGGATTTTACCAATGTAATTATTGATAATAGAATTAAACCTGAAAAGTCTGCCCCATATTCGCTGCACCAAAATGGCACGGCTGAGAGAAATTGGAGAACTCTATTTGAGATGGAAGGTGTCTGCTAATTCATTCTAAGTTACCAAAATTGTTATGGCCATATGCAATTATGACAGCTGCTTATATTCACAATAGGTGCTTTAGTGATCATTTAAAATAAAACTCCTTTCTTTGCCTTGACAGGAATAATGCCTGATTCGTCAAACTTGAGGGTATTTGGATCAGATTGTTATGTATATAATAGAGACAAAAAGAAATTAGATGATAGATGTTCAAAAGGAATATTTGCAGGACACGACAAGGGTAGCCCAGCTTATCTAGTATATTTTCCTGAAACCGGTAAAGTCATGAGACATAGACTTGTAAAATTTGTGTCAAACAAGCAGGAGAAAGAAAGCCAAACTATTAATAAGTCTGATGATATTTTTTGATGACGTAGTTCCTAATGAGGAAGTTGATAGGGAACCACTAGATAAAGGCAAAATTGTTCAGGTAGTTGAGCAACATCGCCCTGGTACTTTGGAAGTAAATGAGGGAACAAAAGAGGAAAAGGGCGAAACACTAGATATCCTGTTAGACAAAGAAAACCTCCTACGTATTTGAGTGATTATGTTACTAATGTTGATGACAATGACCAAGTGTTATATAGTATAGATTACTGTTACAGAGTGTCTGCTTTTCCTCAGACTTATAATGAAGCTGTTGATTCTGATCAAGGTAGACATTGGGAAGAAGCTATGCGGGATAAAATGAACTCATTGAAAGAAAAGAACGCTTTTACTTTGACAGTTACCTATAGGCAGAAAAGCAGTGGGGGGACGCTGGGTGTACACAATGAAAGATGATGCTGTTGGTAATAAAATGTGGCTAAAAGTTATTACCAAGTAAAGGGTGTTGATTATAATGAAACATTTGCTCCAACAGCTCGCCTTACATCAATTCGTGTATTAATGCAATTAGCCGCACAAAATGATTTGTTTCTGCATCAGAGATGTAAAAACTGCATATCTAAATGCAGAAAAATTGCGATATATATATATATGGATCAAGCAGAGGGTTTTGAGGTTGAACAACCTAATGGACGTAAATTAGTTTACAAACTTAACAAATCACTGTATGGCTTGAAACAAGCAGGTAGAATGTGGAATAATCTTTTACATGAAGTCTTGGTTGAAAAGGGCTTTAGGCAAAACTCAGTGGATCATTGTGTTTATATTAAACGTTTTCAAGATGAAGTGGTTATCATACTTGTATGGGTTGATGATTTGATTGTTGCAGCAAGTAATAAACAACTATTATACAATGTAAAACAAATGTTGAAAGACAGTTTCAAAATGAAAGATCTAGGTATATTGTCTCATTTTCTTGGCATTGATTTCAAACTATGTGATGGAACTATTAAGATGAATCAGAGAAGGTACTTGTGTAAAATATTGGAAAGGTTTGATATGTCCAATTGTAAAACTAGACATACACCTTCTGAACAAAAGATAGAATGTTTAGGTGAAACGTTGATATCGTGAAGCTGTCGGTAGTTTGATATATGTTATGGCATTTACAAGACCAGATTCGTGTTGGATAGTCACAAGATTATCACAATATTTGTCAAACCCAATTCAAGATCACTGGGTTGCTGTAAAACATGCTTTTAGATATTTAAATGGAACTTTGGATTATGAACTTTTAGTAAATGTGAAAATGAAATGTTACACATTGTTGGATACAGTGATGCTGAGTGGGCATCATCACCTGATGATAGACGTAGCACTAGTGGTTATTGTTTCAGGTTGAGTGAAAGAGGGTTAGTGTCATGGAAGTCAAAAAAGCAACCAACAGTAGCTTTGTCAACATGTGAGGCAGAATACATTTCATTGAGTGCTGCCATTCAGGAAATCTTGTATCTTAGGCAACTTTCGAATGATTTAGAGTTGGCATGTTGGTTTGAACCTGTTCTTATTTATGAGGATAACCAAGGTACAATTGCTTTATCCAAAAATCCTGTAAAACGTCAAAGATCAAAACATATTGATATTAAGTATCATTTCATTTGCACTGAAATAGATGAGGGAAGAATTCTTCTCAAATATTGTCCTACAGATGAAATGGTAGGAGACATGTTTACTAAATCAATCACAAAATTTAAATTGGATAAGTTCAACAAATTTGCTTTTGGCTGGAACTAATAGGACTGCATGAAAGTCAAATTATTTTGTTCAGTGACCATAATAAAATTCATATTCTGTAATTTGTTATTTTCAAATAAGTGTTGTAAATATATATGTTGTAATAAGGTGTAATATGCGATCAAGTGGGGGTGTTGGAATGATCGCATATATTTGTTGTATATTTATATGCTGCTAGATGGCGCCACTGTGTATCCTTTTGAGGTAACGAGGTAACTTTGTACTTTGGTGATGTAGTAAAATATCACTTGGAAAATTCCATCAAGACAAGAAGACGTTTTTTTTTTTTTTTTTTTTTTTTTTTTTTTTTTTTACCATGGCCGGGAATTTAACAGTATCTCTCCATTTCTTGGCTCGGAAAGAATGGAAGAATGAACGAGGTATATTGTACAGCTAGTCTTCTTTATTGCTATTTTATTTGTATTTGTTTTATTTATACATTTAGTTTTTCATATAAGATAAGTCCCATATTAAAAGTTTACTGTTTTTTTGGTTGTTGATTAGTGTTGATGGGATCAGTCTACTATTGTTTTTTTTAATCATAAAAAGGGAAATGCAGTATCATTCACTAACTTTAAGGGGAGCTATTTTCATCTTTATTTGAGGATTTCATACAAAGATATGAAAAATAAGAGTAGAAACCGGGAACACGAAATTAATTCACTAACATGAACGAAGGATGAGGCATCTCGGCGTAAAAACATATTCAACTTTGGTTGAGTTTATCTAAATTACCAATATTTCATTTTTTTTTCTTTTTTTTTTTATTAGTGAACTCTCTTCTCTTATTTCCGATGTATGTCACTTTTTCCAAAGGTTATTGAGATATGAATCAAACGCAGATGTGTCCGGAAATTTCCATTCCTTTAGCATGAATTTAACAAGAATGCGTGAATACTTGTCAAGATCTCTGTAAAATAAAAAGGAAAGTAAATGAAAAAGTAAGTATTCAACTTGGTGATTTATGTTACTCAAGATTTACTGGGGAATGGGAATAATAAAGGCATTTGCTATATTTCCTCTCCTTTGATATGTAACAATATATAAAGAGGAATTCTATATTTAGTGGATGTATTAGATATGCAAAGATCTTCGTTTCGTTGTGAGTTCCTGCACGTGTATTCCAAATGCTTGTAGGTTGCTGTAGGTGGAGAATTTGACATCATGGTATTTCGAAAAGTGGCCATATTCTTCTTTGGTTTATTTTAACACTAATTCATTAATATATAATTGCAACTTTATTTTCTACTTTGGTGTTATCTTTTCTAAAGGAAAATACAAGGAATTAAAGAAGAGTTATGTCTTACAGATATAGAATGTAATTAAGAATGATGTAAGCCTATTCCTGTTGAGACGCTATGTGATCCTATAATAAAAATGGGAGAATTCATTAAAATTCAAGTGCTGTGCATGACCTCGTACGTGCACGTGCCACACAACGTGTCCTGCTTGGTTTGGTAGCAGAGATGTGCAAAAGTTTTTTTTTTTTTTCTTACTGTAATCTATATTGTTTACCAAATGTTTTTTTTTTTCATAACTTTTTATTTTATTAGGAAAGTAAAATAATCTTGTAAGCATTCTGGGAGTCACTTCATTTTCGGCCTATTTCATTTCAGCAGTTATTCCATCGTTTCCTGGGGATTTCCTTCTCTCGATTTTTTAATGGTAGCTTCGACTTCAGACACACTAAATTCATTCATGGGCACATCAAGGTCTTCCTCAGCTTCAGGCATTTATTTTACTCTAAGTGTATATTTTACAGTTGGGCGAATAGATAAACTAGAAATATGATTATATGATTTAACAACTGATTTATGTATCCAGTAAATTAATGAATCCAATAGTCTTGTAAACGTGTAGTCAAGTAAGCAGGAAAGATAATTATAGATTAATTCTGTGGAGAGGCACACAAATTGCTGTACAATAGAATAAATCGTATTTTTTAAGAAAATACGTATAATCGCCATACGAAATTATTATTATCAACAAGTTTCATCTACATTTAAGTTTTTTTATTGGTTTTAATTCGGTATTTGTAATAACCCCAAACGGCTCTATACCTAATTCCACGAAATGAAAAGCTCCAACTAAAAAATGATCAAGCGGAAAATAGGAATATTTTTCAATTTCCCAAAATAGCTTCTCACCGATTTCTCTCTGATTAAATGTCCCGCAGCTAATTGGATATTGGAATCCCATTCAGAGCTCAACATTTAAACATTTACAAAACATTTACATAACAGCGAAAACCGGAAGACAATAAATACAATTTTTCCATAGTGTGTCATAGATATTCTACCTGCCTAATACATAGATAAGAGTTATTTAAAGGTATGTTACACCTATGGCTACGAATATACGTGTATGAAAACATTTATATCTTTTCCAATACTTGGTATTAGTTAGTAAAGCGATCGATTACGTTTTGGGTTTAAGAGGATGACATAGGAATAGTAACGTCATTCCACAACACTTGCTTAAGCCTTAGCCGTTTTTATTAAAGGTAAAAATGCATATATATATATAATATATATATATATATATATATATATATATATATATATACATATTTATATTTATATATATATATATATATTATTTAATGTGTATGTATGATCAAGATTATAGACATAGTACATAAGTTTTATTTGTGCTTTACAGTATTGTTATTAGTATTACTATTATTAATATGTGATCTTGTCGCTTTTACATTTTTATCCACAGAAATTGGTATTAAAAGGCTTCTGTTATACTGAGACATACACTATACTTTATATATATATATATATATATATATATATATATATATATATATATGTATATATTACCTTAAGATATATAAGAGGATATAATTGATTGACTTTTTGTTATGGTACGGTTTTGTTTTCAAGTTAGAAAGTGGAATCAGGTAAAGTGAGCGCTGACCACTTTTGATGTGTTTCCACCCTGTCTATTGCTAGTGTGTCTTGAAGATTTTTTTGTTATTGACATATCGAATTTAATTTGAAATATAGTTATAAGGAAAAGGATTTATTTTCCATTGTCTTTTAAATATGAAAACTATCAGTGAAATGTTGAATGATCTCCCCAGAATATTATATAAATGAATGATCCATGTGTAGGTATTTAGCGTCTTGTTGGTCGCCTCGATAATGGAATGTCTTCTGCGTTGTGTGAAACACACGATTCTAGAATAACAGCGGCTGCTTTGCACACATAAGACATGATCGGTTGTGTTTGTTTCGGAGTTTAGCCTGAAAATGGTTACATACTGTCTCGTAACTTTTCAGATCCTTAACCAGATGAAGACATTTTCCGGACCGAGTGATTGGCTCGTATTACTCATTCCAGGAAAGGATTATTTCTCTAGTACTAAAATCTCTATGCAGCTTCATGCTGCACAGATACATTTAATATTGAATTAGTAGGACGACCGGAATTTCTGCAGTTGATATTACTTCACGTGATGGAACAGAGCGACTGTTTCGTTCAGGGACACCATTGCACCATTTCAGAGAATATTATTTTGTTTTTAGTCGATTTTTTCCT
>NC_090727.1:28627670-28672670 GCF_036898095.1 Palaemon carinicauda
CCTTGCATGGGTAAACGTATTAGTTTCTTCCCTCCTTTTCATGTTTTCTTTTATGTCATGCAGAGGTCAAATTAGTAATTTCCTCGCTATTTTTTCTCTTTTTCCCTATGTAGTTTTTTCAAAAGGACGCATAAAGTTCATCCTTCTTTATCCCGATATCCCTAGTAGGTAAAGATATTAATGCTTTGTTAGTTTATTGCTTTCTATGTGGTTTTATCTCCCCTAATTTCCATTCTTTTCGTCTTATGGTTTGAACTAAAACTACTGTCAGATTCCAGACCTGTTGGCCATTGTTCCCAGAGTAGGGTTCTGTTGTTATACGAATGGAGAAGTAAATCACGATTTTGCAATGTTGTATTTGTTATCGTTATTTTTTTTTATTTGCAGATATTAATATTAGCGGTCACCAATACATTGTTTGTATTAGTAATTATTATAGAGAAATGTCAAAAGGCTTTGTCTTGAAATAAATACTGGAACAGATTTTAACTTAACAAAACACTTGGAACTTTTACATTGATCTCTCTCCTCTCTCTCTCTTTAGAAATAATAATAACAAAAATCATTCTATCCTCTACATGTATGTTTATCAATATTATAATTGTATACATAATACACAGGCAGCATATATTTTATACGGTACAGGAAGACATCTGTTGGCGATTTACAGATTAAAACACATTCACATTTATACGAAAGTATTAGACATTAAAAATAATGTTGGAAACTAGCGGAAACACCAGGAAAATAGCTGAGCCGAACCCAGCACAATGGGTTTAATCTACGTATAAATTGGTGTAACGCAGCGATTTCCACAAGGGTTTATCGACCTCTCCCTCCCCCCCATTTTTTCTTAACTTGAGAGAGACAGGAATAGAGAGCGTGAAGCAGACGGAAAGTTTTGATAGGAACAATTCCAAGTTACCTTTTCCCTGAAATAACATCAGCAGTTTTCTGATGCCTTGATTATTCTCACTTATCTCTGAGTTTTCCTTAGGGGTATACAGTATACTCTATTATATACTTATATTTCTCTCTCTCTCTCTCTCTCTCTCTCTCTCTCTCTCTCTCTCTCTCTCTCTCTCATCATCATCATCAAAGTTCGTATCAAAATTTAATCGGATCATATTACTTTCATAATTCATCAATTATCTTTCATTTTATTTATTTATTTTTTACCCGCGGCATTTTCTTCCTACTATTATATTAGTAATATCTTCAAATATTATTCTTGTTTCATTCTGGTTTGGGAACCACCATATGCCGTTTACCCACCTCGTTTCCCTTATTAAAAAGAGGAACTGATATGCAGTATATATGTGCGTGTGTGTATGTATGTGTGTATGGGTGTGAGAGATTCTATGTAATGTAAACATTATTAGATTTGTAGTTATAGTTTTGCTGGATGTTCTCCTATTAGAGCAGGCATATTATCAGGTACAAAAATAGGTAAAAGTAAAAACAAAAGGCTTGATATGTTATAGTATATTCAATTATTTTCTGTAAACGGCGAGCTTTTTGAAAAAAATGTTATGGGCGTTAAAGCGGTTATGTAATTTGCGTATGACTCTGACTGGAATATTAACGTTTGGGTAAAATGTCAAGTGCTATATTTTTTTTTTTTTTTTTTTTTTTACTTAATTTTAGGCCCGAATAGCTGTTGATGACCAATTTGGTAAATATTATAATCTGGTGTTGGTATGTATGTAGGAATATTGATTTTTTATTGCAGGAGTTAACAAGTATTGTTATTTAACCACATATGAATATATTTTCTGTGCATGACATTTATTAGTATTGGTATTTGCATGATACAAGGTTATAATATGCTTAAACATGCGTCAACACTTCCCAATATTATATCTCTGCGAGAAATTTTATTCATAGATCTGCTTGTTTGTGTGATTGCTTGTAGATACATGGTTTTCGTATGAATGGTAATTAAAATTCATATTTTTACCAAACGATTGTGATGAGTGATTATGAGTATTGCATTCAAATGTCCCCTAAAATGACTATAAATGATAAAAAAATCCTCTGTTTCCTGATTTTCTAGTGAAAAGAATGATTGCAGGTTCTTCATTCATTCCACTTCTATTACAGCACCAAAACAAAACTCCTTTTTTTTTCGAATCATTGGCCATCGTATTATCCTACACGTTTATTTTTCTCACTTTTTTTTTTTTACCGAGAACTTGTAAAAATTTCAAACCAGGGAAAATTTATTGTGTGAAATATATATTCCTTTTAGTATTTTATTTGTTATCGTCTGCTTGATAAAGTACTCTGAAACAGCAACAAAACTTCAAATTCACTTTTTAGGTAATGTGTTGTTTTTCATATTTAGAAGTCTCCAATTTTCACATTGTTTAAAAAAATTTAACATCTTATAGAAATATCTAACTTAAGAATGATCACGTTTTTAAAACCATCAAAGTGCTCTTCCATACTGGTATGCACACTCCAAGGTTCATTTGATCATGAGAAACTGTCTCTTGCTCTTCATTTTTCTCTCAGAAAACAAAGTGGGATGAACGTAATGTTTGAAAGGGGAGGGCTTTACATTTCGTAAACTATAATTATTTCCTCAAGAAAACAAGTCAAAATATCTTTCTTGAACTTCACGGTTACCCCTCTCAATGTATTTTGTGTTTGTGTGTGGTTTGTTTGTTTGTTTTTCCATTTGTTCTTGTGTTTTATTTTGAAAGAAAATTTCACCAAAGATGGACTTGTTATTGATAATTAGTTGAAATGTGGTTGTACCTATTTTTGTGTGAAAAAAAAAAACCATGAAGAATGTTATGTCAAGTTTATTTTCAAATGCTCGTGGTTTAAGAAATCCAAACCCTTCGCACCATTATCGTAGATTGTGGCAACAATTTCGTAAAGTATTTCTACTAAGAAAATCTGAGTCGTCATTGTATTTCCTTTCAACCAGTTATATTTGGTAGGAACTCTTTATGGCTAACCATTTGAGACCAATAAGAATATTAGCTCGATGGAACTTTGTCGTTGGAAGAGCTATGTGTTTTTATGCCTTTTAACTGCATGCAATTGAAAATGATTAAAAATATATATCTTCTAAGTTGACTTTTTCTTTTTATTTGGTTAAATTTAAAGACCCGAGTCTCTTTAATGTGGTATAAGTTCACCCATCCACTTGGCCACATTTTCCTCCTCTTTGTTCTCCAATTGTTTTGAAGTTCGTACGTCCTCTTACTCTTAACAGAATTTGTATCACTCTATCAGTCCGGACACCGGACGAAATTTGTGTGTGTGTGTTTGCTACAAATAGCGAGACACTTTGTTGTTGTTTCCAATCACCTTTTAGTTTTAGCTTGGTATATTTAGTCTTAAAACGTTGAAAGCCCATTTCTAAAGGATCAGGTTGAATCGGTGAGAGTTTCATTACTACAGTAGTTGTACGTCCAATATGGAACAAACGCCAAGGGTATAAACATCAATTCTTTAGTTAAATATATTTTTATTTGATTTTACAAAGTGAAATTAAAAACAATTAATAGGGAAAATCATGTTTTTTTTTTTTTTTTTCCAAGTATGGATTTATGTGACTCCGGGAAAAGGGGAAGACATTTTCTAGGCCTAAAAAGAACATGGACCAAAAGTATGCTTTTAGAATTTATACATAACTCGCCTATATGCGTAGCGATTAGTTTGAAATTCTTCTTTTTTATGTAAAAGAGTAATGTAATGTTTAGACATAGTTTCCAGAAGATTGGTTTCGGTGGAAACTTCGTGATGATAATGATAATGATGATGCAATAATTCCAACTAGATATCGGATAATTATTTCAACTTTAAATTTAAAGTATTTCTAAATGACGATGAAGGACTTTTTATTACAGATCTAAATGGCATCGATGTAAAGTTGCACACCGCTCAGTAAAATATAAAATTCTGAAATGGAAATCATGGGTAAGATAATGATAGACAGGGATTATTTCTTGGCATTTTCATTTTAATTATTGCAGAATTTATGCAATATTGCTCAGAGCAGGCAGGTATTGCATTGCAATATCTCTAATTATCCCAAGCGCTTCCGTTAATGTAGCTATTTATATTTTTCCTGGAAAATTTATATCCCTTCAGTTTCTAATAGCATTAAAAATACAGCGTCTTTTTCTCATCATACAGACACTTGTATATATGTACAGTAAGTATGAATGTGTAGCATATATATATATATATATATATATATATATATATATATATATATATATATATATATATATATATATATACATATATGTATGTATATGTATATATATGTATATTTATTATATTTATTATATATATGTATATATATGTATATTTGTATATATATTTATATATTTGTATATAAATACACTTATATATATACATATATATATATATATATATATATATATATATATATATATAAAATTTACTGTATATATATCATAATCATCATCATCATCATACGTAGGTAGTCCATTGCAGGCTAAAGGCGTGCGTGTTGTATATGCAAGTATCCGATGGAAAATTTTATATGACGAAATGCTGCATATTTAGGTAAAAATTCTAGAAGTGAATATTGTGAAGATGGCATTTCGAAGGGAAATCATACACTCTCTCTCTCTCTCTCTCTCTCTCTCTCTCTCTCTCTCTCTCTCTCTCTCTCTCTCTCTCTCTCTCTCTCTCTCTCTCTCTCTCTCTCATATTGTTGACAGAAATTTTGTAAAGTTTTATTTTTTATTACATTTATCTCTTGTTTCTAAAACATAAGACAGGAAAGTATAATGAAAACCTTAAAATATAGACATTAGAAAAGAAAATCGTATCTTTTCCTTTGTTTGGAGGAAAACTACTGTAAAACACTTCTGGATATAAATGACCTTATGGCAATATCATCCTTGGTTGGAAAAGCAGCGATGCTATAAGCCTTAGTCTTCCAACAGGAACAAATGGCCCAGTGAGGAAAGAAAATAAAGAAATAAGTAAATTAGATGAGTAACGAATAATAAATTTAGAATATCTTTAGATCAGTAACAACGTTGTAATAGGTTTGCCATATGTAATCTATGAATAGAGACTTATGCCAGCCTGTTCGACAGAAAAACATTTGCTGTAAGTTTGAACTTCCGAAGTTCCACCGATTCAGCTGCCTGATTAGGCCGCTAGAATAAAACTTCTAGAATACTGTTTAATATTGAGCCTTTTGACTGTGAAGGCATGAATGTTACAATTAACTGTATACCTAGTACTACGTACAGGATAGTATAGTCTAGGAAGGTTCAAACGCAAAGGATGGTCAGAATTATGAAAAATCTTATGGGAAATGCAAAACGAATTAACTGAACGACTTTTCAGAGAGTAATATCTACAGTAGATCATGAATAAGAAATTTTTTTAGACTGCAACTTCCTGTCCAACAAAATTAGATGAGATTCAGCAGCTGAAGACCAAAAAGGAGAACAGTACTTATAACAAAGCACAATGAAAGAATTAAAACATCCTCAGAATAGATTCATCCCCGATAATATAAAACAATTTTCTAGATAAGCCATTTTTTTTTTTTTTTTTTTTTTTGCAATTGAAGAAGAGGCGGACCTAATGCGTTTCTCAAAATTAATTTGCAATCAAGAATCACACCGAAAATTTTAAAAGATTCATACAGAGTTAAAGAAACATTATCAGTGCAGAGAAATAGATGTTGAGGAGCCATTGTCTTCGACCTACTTACAATCAAACTTTGAGTTTTGTTAGAATTCAACTTCTTGCCCCAAAATTTGCACCATGAACTAGTTTTAGCTAGAATTATATTAAGGGATTCATCAATCCCAGATCTACTTACAGGAAAAGACATTGAAGCAGAGACTAGCAGCATCTGCATGTGCACCGTGAAAAGGGCCTGTGTGTATTGGTTAAATGTAATGATTTGTTTTTTTTATTTCTTTTATTTCCTTAATGGGTTTTTTAAGAAACATGTTAAACTATTGGAAGAAACACACACACACATATATATCACACACACACACACACACACACATATATATATATATATATATATATATATATATATATATATATATATATATATCATATATATATATATATATATATATATATATCATATATATATATATATATATATATATATATATATATATATATATATATCATATATATATATATATATATATATATATATATAAAATGTGTGTATTTTTGTCTATTTATTTAAACGAAAGGTAAACAAAATTATAAATTCTAACATTGATCATGATTTATTTTTCTGCAATATTTTTATTTAATTTCTGATACTGACCTTTGGTTTTTTACTTTTATTTTCTTTCTACTCTTTTAACATACATACGTACCATGTCTTGAAAATGTCGGGTCACTTCCGATATTAAGAATAATGACTCCCCCTTCATGCTTATTTTGTTTATTGGCTTCTCGTGTTGGAGTTGCCACGTTCCACCTGAGAATACAATACAAATTCTCCTATTCCCGAAATTGTCAAAACTTATTATGATTTTTTTTCCCTTTGGGAAACAGAGAAAAACCATGCGTGAACTAGTGTTTCAGGGTGCTGGGGACTTTTCCTTTTGCATCTTACGCTCAAATTGCAGACGAGGTTCCTGGTAGAAATGTATATTGCTTTTCGCGTGTAGATTTTCCTAGCATTTAAATATTTTTAGCGGGTCTACTCAAAAGAGTGGATGTGAAAAAAATTTCAGGTGAAAGTATTGTTTTGAAACTTTGTTGATTCTCATTAAGAATGGAAAATTTAAGAGGTAATGGAAATTGGTTTGTCTGTTTGCGCTTCAATTGCTTTGGAAAGTCTGCATTTATCTGGTATCCAAACGAAATAACTTTGTAGCTGCTTGTATTCTATCGCTTTTAAGATTTTTTATAAGTATCCAAAAATAAATGGATTTTTGCAGCTCCTATTATTTTAAAGTCCCATTCTTTACTTGCTTTACTTACTTTGACGGCTGTTTTTCTGGTCCCATACAGCAGGGGAACCCCACTTTCTACAGGACCTCCACTGTCGTTTTACCTTGTTCGTTCTGAGTATTTAACGTTTCATATCACGTATAGTTCATTTACTGTTAAATCGTCACTGTAATACGAATCATGAAATAAGAAAGTCTTCAGTTTCCTCTTGAAAGCCTTAATGTAAAGTAGTTGTACAGTCGACATTATTCACTAGCCGATATGATTCTAATAACTCGCTAAATGCCAAACGTCGGGATTTGATCCGCCATCCATCCAAAAATTTAAGTCTTCACAGATAACTAATTCTTTTTTCTCTCTCCATAATAATCATCTCAATGAAAGCACCGAATTCTTCATAAAAGATGCTAGTGTTTGTTCTCGGAGGTTAATAGATTATTATAAAGGATATTTTTCTGGTTTTTTAGCGTAAAATTGATTTCTATATATTCAAAGCTTTTTACACTAGTTCTTTTTAACATTTTGAGATTTGAGTAACTTTTATGAATAATGAGTCCGACACCCCCACCAGACCTACCTTCTCTCGGTATGTAAAAGAAGGTGTGTGTGGGGGACGTCATTTCAGTCATCTTTGCTTTGTCCAAGTTATTTAACCATGTTTCAGATAATGATAGTATATCTAAATATTTCTCGTTTATCAATTCTCGAATGTGAATAGTCTTATTGCCTACAGGTTGTACTTTTACATGGCCACAGTTTATGGCATCCTTAGTAACCATGATCAGTATTTTCGGCAAGTCTTTTCAATTCCAAGTCATAAGCTTTGCAGTCTCTAGAATTTACTATGTGGTCACTTGGTTTGTTTAACTTTGTGCAGTTAATACACATTGACACTTGCGAATTCCACTCCTTGGTGGAATGTTTTCCTGAACATTTCCCGCAAACTTTATCATCATTCTTAGACGCGAATTCCACTCCTTGGTGGAATGTTTTCCTGAACATTTCCCGCAAACTTTATCATCATTCTTAGACGCGAATTCCACTCCTTGGTGGAATGTTTTCCTGAACATTTCCCGCAAACTTTATCATCATTCTTAGACGCGAATTCCACTCCTTGGTGGAATGTTTTCCTGAACATTTCCCGCAAACTTTATCATCATTCTTAGACGCGAATTCCACTCCTTGGTGGAATGTTTTCCTGAACATTTCCCGCAAACTTTATCATCATTCTTAGACTTGCAATCTTCTTCAAGATGTCCATACCTCTGACAGTGGTAGCAGGTGATCACGTGGTACCTATCGCGTATGTTTTAAGTACCCCATCGTAACGAAAAATTGTCCCCATTATCATGAATAGCCTTCCGAACCTCAGGATCACATTTCAGCACATAGTGGGTGGTCCCACCTGAAGCATTTTTCTTCAGGGCTACACTTATTTTCTCTTCTATATTTTGCATTTGGTCCAGGCAACGATTTCTTTGAATCAAGGCATTTACTACATCATCTTCATCATAGTACACATTGCATGTCATTATTTTTGGTTTTAATTTTCAGATTTTTCTAGTTTCAGTGTCAACAACCAATGTCCGAATTTTGTTTGCAGCCTCTCCTCTGATAATTTTGTTTGCAAAATTTACAACATCATCTCCATTCCTAGTTGACCTCGTGTTAAGTATATGATGAATGTCTTTAAGTGCCTGTTCAACCTCGCGTTTTCTTTCAGTAATTTTAGTTGTATTTGTCGATTTAATTACCAACAGATTTTGTTCCTCAACTTTGTCAGCAAATGTCGGTTTCTCCGGGTTTGGGTCCATCAATGTTTGAAGTATTTCCTCAATTGATTCCATATTCATAGCAAGAATATCAACTTTCTCAGTGAGGTCAGTAGTTTGGGTGGAATTCTTTGTGCGCGCGCTAAGGTCCGCAAGTTTGTTTTCCAATTCAAGGCCTCTTCTCTCATAATCACATCTTCCTTCAATTTTGGTATATATAAATTAGCTTGTCTGGCTTCACCTACGCAGAGTGGGCATAACCAATCTAGGTTCTTTTGTTCATTATCAGTGATGTCTGTCACTATATACACACATTTCCTATGATAGAATCTATTGCACTTACATCCTATCCATTTTTCTCCGGTCTCCCTGCGTGGTTTTACATATGAGGCAGAAATAGTTAGGGATAGACATAGTGTACTGTTTCTTATCACTTAGGTTTCTCCATAAGGTTAAGTATTATCTTAGCAATGACATTCTAAGCGAGAAACAAAAAGCTAAAACATGACTCAGGGCGAGTGCTGAACGGAGCTTCGCGCAAAACATGTCCGCACCTTAGCTGCTCAACTACATATTTGTATTCTAGGTGATTGGGAGCAAATTTGCAAGGAAGATACTTACATCTCCCAGAATATTTTTTTTTTGTAAAAACAATATAAATATATATGTCTGTGAGTTTCAGATAACTTTAACAGTTTAATATATTTGTTAGAAACACCCATGTAAAAGTAATGAAATTAAAAAAATCCCCACATTTCGACCCAATTACCCTCATAAATAATGCAATGATGAGATACTTTCTTTACTTTATTATTATTATTATTATTATTATTATTATTATTATTACTTGCTAAGCTACAACCCTAGTTGGAAAAGCAGGATGCTATAAGGCCAAGGGTTCCAACCGGGAAAATAGCCCAGTGAGGAAAGAAAACAAGTTGAAATAAAATTTTTAAGAGTAACAACATTAGAATAAATATATCCTATTTAAACTATAAAAACTTTAACAAAACAAGAGGAAGAGAAACAAGACAGAACAGCGTGCTCGAGTGTACCCTCAAGCAAGAGAACTCTAATCCAAGACAGTGGAAGACCATGGTACAGAGGCTATGGCACTACCCAAGACTATAGAACAATGGTTTGATTTTGGAGTGTCCTTCTCCTAGAAGAGCTGCTGATCATAGCTAAAGAGTCTCTTATACCCTTAACAAGAGGAAAGTGGCCACTGAACAATTACAGTGCAGTAACCCCTTGAGTGAAGAAGAATTGTTTGGTAATCTGTGTTGTCTGGTGTATGAGGACAGAGGAGAATAAGAAAAGAATAGGCCAGACTATTTGCTGTGCGTTCGTGTAGGCAAATGGAAAATGAACCGTAACCAGAAAGAAAGATCCAATGTAGTACTTTGTGGTCAGTCAAAAGACCCCACAACTCTCTAGCGGTAGTATCTCAACGGGTGGCGGGTGCCCTGGCCAACCTACTACCTGCAAATTATTCAACGAAGTAGGTGATACATTGTTATCCAAATTGCCTTTCCCTGGATCGATGTTGTTGATAAGGTAATTGGTTTGTCTATAAGCTTTTTTCTTCTACTTTTCGAACGTCCCTATTGAAATCACAGATAAAAATCAGATTCATAAATGTTTTGTACTTCCTCATGAAATTCCTCACCCCACAAAAAATAACGTGTGAGCTATTAAAACAAGAGCAATAGGTCACTTGATATTGGAGAATCACAATAATTTTTGCTATTCGTTCTTTAACATCAATAGTGATGCAAAACTGAATTTTTATTTGATACACTTTTCAGGCTTAAAATGAAGGACACTCCAAAGTCAAACCATTATTCTGTAGTCTTGGGTAGTGCCATAGCCTGTGTACATGGTCTTCCACTGTCTTGCGATAGAGTTCTCCGGCTTGAGGTTATACTCGGTCACACACTTCTCTCTTATTTCTCTTCCTCTTGTTTTGTTAAAGTTTTTATAGTTTATATTATTATTATTATAAATGCTAAGCTACAACCCTAGTTGGAAAAGCAGGATGCTATAAGCCCAGGAGATATTTATTTAATGTTACTGTTCTTAAAATTTATAATTTTTCCTTGTTCCTTTCCTCGCTGGGCTATTTTCCCTTCTCAACCGGAATTTTCTCATTATCTTTGTGTGGTAGGGATTGCTTTACTTCCCATAGTAGAAATTTCAAGTGTTCTAACATAAGATTATCTATTTTTTGTCTTTGAAGAAATTTCATTACTGCTGAAATATTGACAGAATCAAAAGCTTTATCATAGTTTATAAATCCCACATGTACCTGATTTTAAGAGACCATGACACACACACACACACACACATATATATATATATATATATATATATATATATATATATTTATATATATATATATATATATATATATATATATATATATATATATATATATATATATATATATATATATACATAAATAAATAAACTATCATTCATTTAATCCCAAGATTAATAACCACTGCAGGAACGCCTAAGAAAATCCTGATTATGTAGAGAATTAGATCTCAAAACATTCTTGATCCATTATCGTAATTTGTGGTTTCATCAAGTTTCTAGTTAAGGTCTAGGTATACAATAAGGTTTTTGTCATGTGTTATATCTTCATAACTTTAATTTTTATTCTTGTAAAGCTATCACGATTAATATTTTGCATTTAAATTGATATGATTTATTTTGTGGTAGCTGCCACAGTTTTACGTGTTAATATTTATTATAATTTTAACGAGATGCTACTGCATTACCCGAAGTCTCACTATGCTTGTGACATATGTAATGTTTATTTATATCAGTATTTATATCAGCTTTTGACCTAGAGGTTTTCCATATTTTTTCTTTACTTCGATATTACATATACGTGTATATATACTGTATATATAATAATAATAATAATAATAATAATAATAATAATAATAATAATAATAATAATGAAAATGAATTCTTAAAAGAAACTAGAATATCTAATTAATGTCCCAATGACTATATGCATTCAGCATTAGAAAGCTGGGTGGAATTTGTATTAGAAGATTGTCTCATGTTTATGCTGTCTTTAGGTGAGTAGAATATACTGTTGAGTTAATGTTGTCACCTTTATTGTGTGGTCTTTCATTTCCAGGTTGCATAAATTATAATGTTCCTTCTAGGTTAGTGAGGTTTACTTTATCCTTGGAGCATTTACCACTTCATTTTCTGATTTACATAGGAATCATTCTATCTTTGATTTCCCTTTGTTTTTGGGATAACCCCATTACTCATTTTAAGTTCAAGAATTTCCTGTTCTTTGTGAGATCAAACACGACTAATTCTTATAATTTAGGGCGGTCTTCGCTTTTATGCTATTATTTACATAGCTTTCTATTCTATCTAAGAATATTTGCAGCGAGCTTTCTTTTTATGCATGGAGTAATCAATGCTTCCTTGCATCTCATGTTAGAGATCTTTCTCTTATTTTCTTGTATAATCCTTACGTCCATTCTTAGTAAGATAGCTGCGGAAGCTTGTGGGAATAAACTTATTTTTTCCTTTCTTGGCTGGGCTGTTTAGCTTTATTCCTCGTTCTTTCTGCATTAATGGCAGTTTTTTTTTTTTCTGGAAATCCTTGAGGCTTCATGTAAGAAGCTGTAAAAGGATTTGCATATAGACAATAACTGCTTACAGACCTCAAACCAGTTCAAACTACGTATACGTAAAGGCATTGTCTCACCGTTGACAACTGGCAACGGGTATCAATTTGCCCATAGTGGAATACACAGCTAGGATGTATACAGTAGTTGCAATGTATATTCTGTTTCACCCGGAAAGCCCACTTATTGTTGTTAAATTTTTCTTGCTTTTATTTTACTATATTATATGTTACTAATAGCTTATTTGAGTTTAATTAGTGATAGTATTCACTGCTGCATTTTACTTCGGCGTTTGCGTTGATAAAGGATAGTATCAAATTCATTAAATGTAAACATGAAAGATATTCAAATATCATGGAAATCTAATTTTGTATAATTCATGGTGAGAAATGAAATCGGTTAGTGATGACAATTATAAAGATGTCTGATCTAAGCGGGATTTCGCTAATTATTGTCGCTAATTTGTTGCTTGGTGGAACCTCCTAATATCTTACACTTTACACTTTACACTTTATTTATTCTTATGTACATTCATACAGTAAGAAGCCAATAGGGGTTTTTCCCTGCTATGGCATATATAACTAAAAGTAACATTTTGACATTATTAAAATAACACTTGATAAAAGGACTACACTACTTATCTCAAAATAGACTTTACAATAAATACTTGAAGTTATTTACTATTTGAAGTACCAACTACAAATATAAACATTAAAGCAGAGAAACAAACATGGCTAACGTGCAGAATCATATAAAAACAATTCACCACTTGAGGATTTCATTTACTAATCACAAAATTAAAGCGATTCTTGAATCTTGACTCATTACATATAACTAAATAACAAGTTTGAAAATGAGGCTGAAAACACACAAAGTTAATTCTATCACCGAACAAATACTAATATATATAGGATGATTTCCATTATAATTCCACCTCCTAATATCTTAGAAACATATAGGATGATTTTCTTTATAAGTGTGCTGTTGATGCTTCATTTCTGGAAGAATCAAATTTGAGGCCCTGTTTGAGAATCATTATCATCATCTCCTCCTACGCCTATTGACTTAAAGGGCCTCGGTTAGATTTCGCAAGTCGTCTCTTGTCATGAGCTTTTAATTCAATACTTCTCCATTCATCATCTCCTACTTCGCGCTTTATAGTCTTAAGTTATGTAGGCCTGGGTCTTCCAATTCTTCTAGTGCCTTGTGGAGCCCAGTAATCATCTACTCCCTAGTTTGCAATTTGGTTTTCGTAAAGGCCTTGGAGCATGTGATGCCCTTCTTACAATCTCCAGTGCTGTACAGAAATCCCTTGATTGTGGTCGGGAAGTTCGTATGATTGGCCTTGATTTTAGTGCTGCCTTTGACCGTGTTAATCATGAGGCCCTTGTTTTCAAACTGAAACAGCTGGGAGTGGGTGGGTCGTTTCTTAGCATTATTACTGATTTTTTAAGTAATAGATCTCAAAGAATTGTTGTTGATGGGCACCATAGTGATTATAGGAATGTGATATCCGGTGTTCCACAGGGTAGTGTTCTTGGCCCATTACTTTTCATACTATATACACATGACATGTGGTTTGGCCTAGAAAACAAGCTTGTTGCATATGCAGATGATGCTACTCTCTTTGCATCAATTCCATCCCCTGAATGTAGATCTAGGGTTGGTGAATCCCTTAATAGAGATTTAGCTAGAATTAGTGCATGGTGCAAATTATGGGGTATGAAGTTGAATCCTAACAAAACTCAAAGTATGATTGTAAGTAGGTCAAGGACGGTTGTTCCTCAACATCCGGATCTCAGTATTGATAATGTTTCTTTAAATATGTATGACTCTTTAAAAATTTTAGGTGTGATTCTCGACAGTAAATTTACTTTTGAGAAACATATAAGGTCTGTGTCTTCTTCAATTTCACAAAAAATAGGCTTATTGAGAAAGTCTTTCAAGATTTTCGGTGATCAATCTATTCTGAAGAAGTGTTTTAATTCTTTCATTCTACCTTGTTTTGAGTATTGTTCTCCTGTCTGGTCTTCAGCTGCTGATTCTCATCTTAATTTGTTGGACAGAAACTTACGGTCTATTAAATTTCTTATTCCTGATCTAGATATTAATCTCTGGCACCGTCGTTCAATTAGTTCATTATGTATATTGCATAAGATTTTTCACAACTCTGACCATCCTTTACATTCAGATCTCCCTGGACAATTCTATCCTGTTCGTAATACTAGGCAGGCAGTTAATTCTAATAGCCAGGCCTTCTCCATCACGAGGCTCAATACTACGCAGTACTCTAGAAGTTTTATTCCAGCTGTGACCAAGTTGTGGAATGATCTTCCTAATCGGGTGGTTGAATCAGTAGAACTTCAAAAGTTCAAAGTTGGAGCAAATGCTTTTTTGTTGACCAGGCGGACATAGTTTTTTTTATAGTTTATTTATGATCTATTTGTTTTTGATGTTGTTGATAGTTTATTATATGACATGTCTGTTTTAACGTTGTTTCTTATTTTAGAATGATTTATTGTTAATTTGTTCTCTTCATTTATTTATTTCCTTATTTCCTTTCCTCACTGGGCTATTTTTCCCTCTTGGAGCCCCTGTGCTTATAGCATCTTGCTTTTCCAACTAGGGTTGTAGCTTGGATAGTAATAATAATAATAATAATAATAATAATAATAATAAACGTTTGGTAAACTAATCTCTCTTTGGGAGGGCGAAGAGCATCCCCAAACCATCTCCATCTATCCCTCATCATGATCTTATCCACATATTGTACTCGAGTTATCTCTCTTATAGTTTCATTTCTAATCCTGTCCTGCCATTTAACTCTCAATATCCTTCTGAGGGTTTTTTTTTTTTTTCCAAATCTACTAAATCTATTGGAGATTCTTTCATTGTCATACCATGACTCATGTCCATAGAGTAACACCGATCTCGCTAAACTGATATATAGTCTGATTTTTGTATGAAATTTTAGGCGATTTGACTTCCAAATTTTAATTAACCTAGCCATTGTCTGATTTTCTTTTTTCAATTTTTCACTAAACTCTAATTCTAAAGACCCTGTATTGAAGATCATTGTTCCTAAATACTTAAATGATTCTACCTCATTAATCCTTTCTCCTTCCAATGATATTTAATCTCCCATTGCATACTCCGGTCTCATCATCTCCGTCTTCCTTCTATTTATCCTCAGCCCCACCTCGTGTGGTGTTCTGCTAAGAAGGACAGGACCATCAGCATACTCTAGGTCTGTTAAATTCCTATCAACAATCCGGTCCAATCCTTCTCCACCATCTCTGACTGTTCTACACAGTACAAAGTCCATGAAGTGGGTAAACAACATACAGTAGGTGACAACACATTCCCTTGGAGTACTCCCCTGTTCACTGGAAACTCACTTGATTACCATTAACTGTGCACTTGCTATGTTCATGAACAGACTTAATCAAATTTACATATTTTAGAGGAATACCAAAATAATGCATGATTCTCCACAAAATTGGCCGGTGCACACTATCAAAGGGCTTTTTCATAGTCCATAAATACCATCAAAAGGGGATTTCTATAAATATTCAAGATAAAAAAAACCGAATTATTTTCTAAACATCTTAATTTTGGTGAGATTAAAGAAAAAAATGAAAGAAACCGGGAATTTATTGAAGTTGCTTATTGTATGTTACAAAGTGTGGCGAGATCTCCTTTTAATTGAAGACTGTCGAAGAACAACGTATCTTTAGGGATGTGTTGTAAAAGTCTTCTTTTTACAGACTGAACAACACGAACGTAAAAGAAAGACTTTTGTTGTCGATGAATTTGCTTTGAAAATAGCTACTTTCGAAGAACGTTCAAATCAAATCAACCAAATTGTTTAATGATTTAAAAGCAGCAAATATAAAGCAGCTGAAATAAAATGGTTTTTTCTGATAATTAAATGATAGAATAGTAACGATAAAAGATTTCAGTTAAAAATCATAAATACATGTCAATTCTTAACTACATAAACAGGGTAATGAGAATAATGGCAGAATTCTGCATAAGTAGATTCGTGAAAATTACTCAATAAAGCAGGATATATATTATTGTTAGAAAACATTACACCAGCAAACGGACAAGTAAAGTTGGGTGAATAACCCTTCATATTTTGTACTTCTCATTGAAGTTATGAAGTGTTTGTGCTAATCTGGAAATAGATAACAAAAAGAAATGTCATATGAGAGGAGTCAACTTTTTCCTCGGGATGGGGAACATAATGACGCTTTTAAACAAAGTTGGATTTGATGGGAACGCCAATCGAGGTAAATGAAACCCCATCACTTATCTTTAATTACCGGAAGTTTCAGGAGGGTGGTGAAAATATGATTGAGAGAGAGAGAGAGAGAGAGAGAGAGAGAGAGAGAGAGAGAGAGAGAGAGAGAGAGAGAGAGAGAGAGAGTTATTGCAATGTAGCTTTATTATATGAAAATTTTCTTTTAATATTCAGGGAATTTTTGAAATAAGACAGGCTACTTTAAGACGAAACAAAAGAGAGGCACAATTTCATGGGACGTCTGTAAGGATTTTGCAACATTACCACAATTTGCAAAACAATATTATGAAGTAGGATGGGATTTTATTTTTTTGAAATTAGATATATCAATTTAAATGATAGTGCCACGTGTCATCTTCTTGTAGAAGGAATAATCGCTTTACATGTTCTTAAATCAAGCTATTCTTATGCTAATAAGGTCTCGTGCTCATAGTCAATTCCAAAACTCTCTACTGTTAATCTGCTTAACGTTTTCTGACAAATTGTCAACCTAGAAAGCAACATCTGGCAACTGCAGCAGGGATAGGAGGTAATCAGGCAGCAAAGTTCCTGCGAAGTGACTGACTTGAGAGGAAAACATTATTTTTCAAATGATCGTAGTGTTTTACTTGTAATTTCATGGTCTGATATGTTTATACTAGAAATAGTTAAAACCTAAAAAGTAAAATGACTAAAAGGCTTCATTATTTATGTATGGCTTAAATTTTCAAGTACTCGTTAAGGATTAGATATAGATACTAGGTTTATTGGTCGAAAACATTCAAGTTATTCGTTATTAGGCCAAATATATACTTTACCTGTATTCATTATTTATCGATGCAAATCTTTTTCTATTCAACACAATCATTAAAAATAAAGGGAATAAAAACACGATAATTCACTCAAGTTTGTTATTGAAATACTGAACGTGAGATGCTTTAAAGATACTAAATTAAAATATAGTTGTCAATTCTTCCACGTAAGAATAAAATGGAATATGAAAAATATACTCTCTCTCTCTCTCTCTCTCTCTCTCTCTCTCTCTCTCTCTCTCTCTCTCTCTCTCTCTCTCTCTCTCTCAGTATTATCGCAAATAAACGAGAATATCAACGCTGAATATCACTAATATTCATAGAGTTCAGCAACAATGAATTTACATTGATATGAAGAATATTTTCCCGGACTTAATATTTAATTCCTTGTAATTCTTATAGGCTCATGTGGTTATCTTTAAAAAGTCAATAAAACGGGGCATTTTAACGAGCTTTAGGTATTTATCAGTGCAGCAGAGAAAGTTTGTAACACATGACTAAACCTACCTTGAAAACAAGCGCTTAGTGACTTTGTGTCATTAGATCGCCATCGGTACAGTATATAATGAGCGTCGCTTGCAAAAAATACTGTATTCCAGAATCCAGATTCAAGAAGAATCAAACCTACTGTTAATCTTGGTGATTTTGAGACTGGGAGGGTTTGATAGCAAAGACATTAAAGGGTTTGATGAAGCCGGACTTGGACAATGAGTTCCTTGGTTGTGCAGTCGTCTTCTCACAGAATAACATTAGAAATTTGAAGACCTAGTTCTGTTTTCCACTTGAATATCGATTGTTATAGGCTGTGGTGTGACTTTAGCAGTGATCTCGTCATCCTGCTCTCGAGTAGTGAGTGCATCGGAGTCGTACTTTTCTAGTTAGATTTTTCAGGTTCTCTTATTGAACGAAACGTTTGATCCACCTGAATACTGTCGTCAGACTTATGTTTATTTTTCGGCTAATTTTAGTGGAGAGCGAGAGGATATTATTTCTATGCATTTCTAATATTACTGTTCGTATAGCTAATGATAATAGTAACATTTCCATGACATACCGCATTGTTATAACCATTTAAGATTATTCAGAACAATGAAAATTAACAGTGGAAGCACGAACGCAGAATAAGCCCAGGACCCTTGATTAAGCCTGTGCTGTATTCTAAAGCACGGTTTAGGTATACCTAGACTGCGATTATAGGCTATGTCTTTATTGGTTTACGTAAGGTAATATTATAAATGTCATCCTTGTCTGAATATCAATATAGGGATGATATATCAATTTCCTTTTACACGCATATAAGTTTTTACATTGTTACAGTGGTTAGCATAACGAAAGCATAAATAAATTCGCTGATTCATTAGTCCGAGTGATGAGTCAGTCAGCAATATCAACTGCTGAACTTCCCAGTCCCCCACCATCCACACTTTCTTGACTTTACAGCTGTAATTTTTATATAAATATCAATAGGGAAAACTTAATAATAAAACACTCATTTGTTATTTAATACTTTTTATTATATTTTATGCATCATTTAATGTCTTTGATTTTAAAAGAAATTCCATGCAGGCTTCATTGAAATATGAGAAATATGTACCTTGTCACTCGACAAAGAAAATACACATTAGATTGAAATTTGATTTAATAGATTACCGTTGTCTGTTTATTTTCTTGAAGTAAAGAATAATAATTTTTCCACAATTATAACTAATTAAAACACCCCTTATGCGTTCGCAGAAATTCCGACTTTATATACTGTGTAAAGAAAACTGCAAAGCTCTTGGGTGACTGCAAGCAAACACTTCTGTTATATTTGAGGCTTTTTTTTTTATTGCCCTCGACTAATTTCAGTTTAAGTGTAGGTAAGTGTTCCTTCACAATAGATCATGGAAGATAAGGTTCTAGATAATGCCAAGCTGATTCAACGTTACGGTATAGCCTAAAGCTTTGGCAAGCTTAATAATGCCGCTCGTAAGCAAAATGGAAATCTCTTAGGGCTTCGTTCATTTGGAACATCCCTCGCTCATAAGACGACGAGAAAATTAAAGAATTCGGTGAAAGACTGAGGAATAAGGCATATTGCTTTGATAAGCAATATTGCCAAAGTGTTTGGCTGCATCTGAAATGTTTGTTCCCTGGAATGAGGAGAACCACTCGGTGTCTTCCCCAAGCAAAGGTTATTGATCCGAATATTCATTTCCATTTTTTTAATTTCTTTTCATATTACGGTTTCGTAACTTTAAACAATTAAATTATTAATGAGTAGTTTTATATGACTTGTTTTTTTTTTTTATTCATTCTTCATGAAGTTAAGTATTCTGCTTATTTCTTGACTGAAATTTAGTACAGCATTCACAATGTAATATACCAAAATGATTTGTCTTTATTTCATTGATATTTCTTTATTTCGTTTGAGAATACGTCGGCTTTTTGATAAAGGTGGATAGATCTGTTTAGATTATAACGCGTTATGTTTTTCTTTTCACAATTTAATTTTATTTTTGATCTATGAAAGAACTTGTATTGTTAGTTCATTTTATTTCTGGGAGATTTAAACAAACCTCTCTCTCTCTCTCTCTCTCTCTCTCTCTCTCTCTCTCTCTCTCTCTCTCTCTATCTCTCTCTATATATATATATATATATATATATATATATATATATATATATATATATATATATATATATATATATATATATATATAATATACACAAAGAAGCAGAGCCATTATCGAGTTCAAATTTCTTTCAAGGGGCTTGAAATCATATTGTCTGATATTACTTACATACTTGCTGAGGAAATCTGATCCAAAACTATTTATATTTTGGGTGACATGGATGGGGTTACATAGTAGTCATATTATTCTAATTTCATAGAGGAATTAAATAAAGAACAGTTTGATTATTTTCTGAATTTTAGAATGCTTTATTTAGTATTTCATGGTTAGGCTTTATTTTCACCAATACAATGCCTCGAAAACATAGGCTTACACTTATTTTGTTACCTTATGAAATTTTGTATTGAGTAAAATTCGCAATTAATGTCTTCAGGGTGTGGTGAGATAATTACAATTATCCATGTATATACATATACATATAGGCCTACTATATATATATATATATATATATATATATATATATATATATATATATATATATGTATATATATATATATATATATATATATATATATATATATATATATATATTATATATATATATATTACATTATTAAAGCCATCATGAATAGATTTAAAAACCTATATGGTAGCATTAAAAATCGTAAATGTTTTAGGCATTAATCATGAATAACACTTCTCTTTTTCTTTCTTATAGGTAAGTGACGTTATCACTGGCGAATCCTGTATTGAGTCATTCAGAACGTCGGTATAGTATCAGAAATCATTATATTTTTCTCATCGCTGTTGTTTGCGTTGGTATTTTGAAAGTGGTGACCGGTAGTGAATTAGTGTTATAGTAGTAGTAGTATTAGTAAGTTTTTTCTACACTTTCCCTATTCACATAAGATTTTTTTTTTTATATTCATAATATAGATTATGGATATGAAGTTCAATACCCCGGAAAAAAAGTGTGTCAATGCTGAAAAACTTTTTTCTGTGTTTACATTTTTAGTGCACTCGTCAAGTAACAAATATCTGAGATTTTTTCTGGCAGTAAGTATTCAATGATTAAACCATATCTTGGATAGTTTGTCCGCGTTATATAGGAATTGTTGAGAATTATTTACAGATTATTTGTTTCTTTGGTTACTATTTAAACGAAGTGTGGTTTGCTGGTTTAAATCTATAGGACCTAGTATATGTTGGTTGATAGGACAGTGTATGTAGTTTATTAATCCGATTTTACAAGGTAATTGTCAGGAGGAAGTGATAAGATTTTTACTATTAGTTACAATTTTTATGATTTGTTTAGAATATATAAGGCGTGCACATTTGTTGGTTGATATTTATATGCTGTGCAGTTTGGTAGCTAATATTTAGTTTTACAGATTATACCATTTCTTGTTGTAGTTTTTATTTGAGATGTTGGTTGCTCTCTAAATGTTGTACAACTTGTTTAATATTTATAGTTTGTACTATCCATTGATCAAATTTATGGATTATATACTTCAGGTGGATTATCATTTGCAACTCATTTTCTAGTGGGTTGATAGTTGTTTTTAACGTATGAAGGCCATACTCTTTCTGTAGTTAATGGTTAATTTATATACTTGGTAATATGATGATATTACCAAGTATATTTATCGATTTTACTCTTTGCTGCTGATTATTGGTGGTACACTTTAGAAACTCGTGGGAAGATCTGGAATAATAGATTTCACAAAAGAGCACCATTGATGAGAGAGGTGTTTTTCTTGTTTCATTTAACGCTTAATAACTTGTATACACTATAAAACAATTTCAGTCATTTTTATTTGATTTAACAATGTTAGAATGACTTTTTATCAATAAAAAGTAATAATACATCAGGCAAGTAGCACTTGAATCTCGTTCATCTGCCTAGGAATACCTCCGGAAGAGTGTATACCACTCACTTCTAGTTTGTAATGTATATATTCCAATTATCCATTTAAATATAATTCAATTGTACTTATAGCATCAAATTAGTGCTGTAACAAAATAACAGCTAAAGGATTTGATGAATTGTTCAGCGAATAAGAAATGACACATTCCGTATTATTATTATTATTATTATTATTATTATTATTATTATTATTATTAAATGCTAAGCTACAACCCTAGTTGGAAAAGCAGGATGCTAAATTTATATGCCCAGGGGCCCCAACAGGGAAAATAGCCCAGTGAGGAAAGGAAACATTGAAAAATAGATTATTTCAAGAACAGTAACAACATTAAAATAAATATTTCCCAAATAAACTATAAAAACTTTAACAAAACAAGAGGAAGAGAAATTAGATAGAATAGTGTGCCCAAGTTTACCCTCAAGCAAGAGAACTCTAACCCAAGACAGTGGAAGACCATGGTACAGAGGCTATGGCACTACCCAAGACTAGAGAACAATGGTTTGACATTGGGGTGTCCTTCTAGAAGAGCTGCTTACCATAGCTAAAGAGTCTCTTCTACCCTTACCAAGAGGAAAGTAGTCTCGGAATAAATACAGTGCAGTAGTTAACCTCTTGGGTGAAGAGGAATTGTTTGGTAATCTGAGTGTTGTCAGGTGTATGAGGACAGAGGAGAATCTGTAAAGAAAAAGCCAGACTATTCGGTGTCTGTGTAGGCAAAGGGAAAGTGAACCCTATCCAGAGAGAAGGATCCAATGTAGTACTGTCTGGCCAGTTAAAGGACCCCATAACTCTCTAGTGGTAGGATCTCAACGGGCGGCTGGTGCTTTAAGCAACTAACAAGGAATTTGATGAGTTGATAGATTGATATTCAAATAAATGGTTTAATTAAGCAACCTATCCCCACAACTTGAAATATTTGAAGTCATATTTAACCTAATTTGAGTCTTCTTCCGCCACTGCCAGACAGAGATTTAGGAAGAGTCAAAAGTGCTTCTTGATTGCTACTACATATGAATGAGAGCAAAATGATTAATGCATTTCTGTCCTTTTGAAGTGGCACAATAAAACGAAAAAAAAAAATAAAACTCATGAAATGCTGATTAGGCCTGGGAAAATGATTTGATAGAAAAGTTTTGGAGAGTAGATAAATAAAAAAGCGAATACTCTCTCTCTCTCTCTCTCTCTCTCTCTCTCTCTCTCTCTCTCCTCTCTCTCTCTCTCTCTCTCTCTCTCTCTCTCTCTCTCTCTTTACCCATATATTTTAAATTTTACATCTAAGCAAATACCTGAACTGAATAAATGCGTTCATACATATATGATATATATATATATATATGTAATATATATATATATATATATATATATATATATATATATATATATATATATATATACATATATTTAGAGCAGAGACAGAGCATTTATATAATGTTGTATATATTAAGGTATGGATATGTATGGAGATCATTCCTTTATTCGTTTGCTTGATAGGCCTTCTCAGTGAGACGGGGCTATTGCAAATATTGCAGCCCCTAAATATAATTTGATTTAGTTGGCCATGTAAAATTCTGATTGTGTAGTCTTTTCTTATATTTTAGACTCTTAAGTGGTAAAGGATTGTTTATAATCTTTATCCTCCAATTCCAAAACCAGTTTCCTAGTTTGGAGACGAAAGGAAAATAAACGGGTTGGGATAAATCTGTCTAACCCAAGTTGTTCCTGATAAGAGGTAAAAATTGTTTAGTAGCAAGACCCAGTAAGTTGGAGGTACTGGTTAAGGAACATAGTAGATTTTAGTTGGAGGAATAGAAGGGGTGAACAAATTGTTCAAGATCAAGATTGAGTATAGACGTTTTAGAAAGCATATAAGGTAGGGAAAATATACAAGTTGAGAGAAGAGCATAGTGATCAAACTTCTAATGCTCATGCACCTGAGTTGACCTCAATATTTTCTCATATCTCGGTTAACTCGGACTTTGTTTTGCGTTTACCCGAATTCGCCATCTTCTTTCACAAATAGCGTTTCTTAAAGTTTAATTTCAAGTTACATTTTGCTTTCTAGAATATTGTGGTTAACTATTGGAAGTGATCTACAGCATGTAAGATTAGAGCACACAGATCAGATTCTAGTTCATGCTAAGGAGGTGATGTAACTATGTTGGGTTAGTGAAGAGGTGGGAGGTTTTAATGTTACGTTAGAGCAAGGGTTGAAAATTTTAGGATTTGGAGAGGGGGGGGGGGATAGGTTGTCAAGCAACATGCATTGTGTTTTCTTTAGGAGTGAAAGTTGAGCAAAAGAATTTCTTGAAAGTTTCTGTTGATGTAGATGGGTTTGGTTGGCAAAGAGGGTTAAGGAGATTTGTTTAGAATATGAAGGGAAAATAAGTTGTCTTTATCAAGAAGGATATGGAGATATACATTTTTCGTGATTGTAGATGATAGAAGAGAGGTAGAGCTGCGTAGGACCTGTGTGATTTTAAGGATGCTTGTGGAAGTGAAAGTTTACCAAATGAGGGCAATTAAAAGGTTGAAGAATAGAAGGAAATCAAGGGTCATAGAAAGTACGGAATTGTGGAACTACAGTTTTATTTAATCTTTATTACCTTTATTTCGAAAGATGTTAAAAGTTTGATGGTCTCAGTATCGTATCTTAATTTTCCATTTAAAGGTCATTCATTTGCAAAAAAAATTGTGAATATTTATGTTTGCATTTTCAAAATGAGAAAATACACACAGTTTTTAACCACACCTTGACGGTTACGGTGTCACATTCGGTTCCATAATTGGGGGGCGTTAGCTATAAAACCAGTTACTGTATCTCGAATTTTAATCTCTGCACTAATCTTTGGTTGGAAGTTCCATCCATTTTAATCTCATATTTTATTTTTTAGCTTTCATTTATTTATCTATTAGCAATATGTGGAATTTTAAAACCATTTAAATTATACATAAAATCTCACAAATATACAGTGTGTGTGTATATATATATATATATATATATATATATATATATATATATATATATATATATATATATATATATATATATATATATATATATACAGCATGTATAGATTTTATTTGTTCATTTATTTATTTAAGACGTTTACCCAAATGTTTAGGAAATAACTGCCACAGTAATCCTTTAACAACTGACCCAACTAGAAACATTTCATTCGAATTATCCCAAATGGGGAGAGCTCACTGGTAGGTAAGTCATGTAATCTGAGCAAAAACTCTAAAACTACATTGGTACATCGTTTCCTTGTTCATCGTTTCCTTGTTCATTTATGGCCTGTGCTAGCTCATTTGTCAGCGGCCCAACCATTCATTCGGAAATTCCTTGTTTTGATTCTACTCTAGTTTAAGGTAGAAGTTTATTTCTATCACAAATTCGATTGTAAGTTCATTTCCTTCAGTATTAATATTGACAATAATTATTACTCTACATATAGTTATTATTATTCTTGTAAGATAATAATAAAAACAAATTGAGGATTTTTTTTTACATTGAGATTAGAGTGATGTAGTTAAGGAGGAAAGCAGTCACATTTATCAATGGAACTGTATTGCCAGCTGTTTTTCTCTTATCTCCAGTAAAATTGTCTTATTTGGTCATTTGTTGGACAGATCAAGCAAAAACGTATTGGAACTGAATATTCTGTTACTTATGTCGCAAGTTTCTTTTGTTTATATTTTATTTGTTAATGGAAATATTTGCATATAGAGAGAAGGAAGAAAAAAAAACCGAAATAGAAAAGTATTCTTTGTTAAAACCGTTTCCTGTACTTCAATGTTTATTTTTTCTGTTTATTTAAGACAGAGAGGGAGAGTTATCTATTGCGGAGTTAGGGGAAGTTGAATTGCAGTATTTATATTTAAGGAAAAGAATAAGAACTAAGCTGGAAAACTTTGGGCATTTGTTCTTATGGGGACCACCACCTCTCTTTAAGGGGAGGATTTTTTTTCCTTGTAGCTACTTGATTTTTTTTACCGGTTATGTAATTGGAAAGTTTTCACAGCAATTTTCATAGGATTTTACTAAATAGGTATTTTTTAAATTATTTTTCCTGCTCGGAATTAGTAAAAATCTACCTTTAGAATCTATGAGTTCCCTCTATTTTATCGTATTTCAAACAATAACGACAAAAATTTAGAATTTAAAGACATACTCTATAAATTCTACGGTATGAATAATCAGTGAATAAAAGAAGATAGTTATTTTGACCATATATTTGCCAAAAGAAGAAGAAGAAGAAAAAAAAAACACCGAAAATATAAAATAAGCATGCACATAAAAAATTTCCACTAAATTTTGGTTTTGACCCTATCAAAAAGGCACGCAGTAATAACCATGAAGACCTTACTTAAGATTCATAAGCAATTAGAATTAGTGGAAGCTTTGGGATTCTAAATTCGCTCTAGTGGGGAAATATATTTCACGGGAAGTATTCGCTTTAGGTATTACCAAGTAAAAGACTGAAAAATTTTACTTTGTTGGATGACTGGCCATTTTTTTTTGATAAACCATGGTTGGGATTTTTTTGGTGCCTGGTCCCCTCTCTTTTTGCAGAGATAATACCCACAAAATGGGTGGGGGGAAAGTCATTGTGAATCACCAGTACGTTCACTGTGGCCAGGATTAGAAATTCCCAGCCATAGTACTTCTAATGGCTTTGTTGACTTTCTTCCTTCTTATAACACCGTAAACTATGTTCACGTTAACTAGCCCACCATCATTCATAATTGATTGTTATTGTATTTTACAAAACAAGTAAATGTAGGCCTAGTTTTATTTTCTTTCATCTTTTACTTTCCAAGCATTTTTTCAAGCATTGTACTGTATTACCACAAGACTCACAAATTACACTTAAGGAAAAGGATGGAAAACACCTTCAGTTACTAGTATATTTAGTTTTCCTTCCTCTGCACATCTGCCAATAGCAGAAACAAACAAAACGATGTAAGAGATTCCATGTAAAGAGAAAAGAAACAAACAATCGAGTATAAAATTTTCTATTGGTATGAGAGGTCAAAATAGTAACGATCCTTATCAGTTTTCTTTAAATATAAAAGATATTGAAATCATCTAACGAACAATTTTTTTATGACAAGTTCAAGCAATTGGCTTCAGACTCAGATCTACACCAAACTATCCGTTTTTCTATTTACGTGTTATAAGACGCCATGTTATTGTATAACTGTTTTCTGGTATTTATATTATTTAGTTTTATTTAGGTTTGTGTACGCCAACTACTAAGTTTTAACTACAAAGTGTGAAGACTTCTGATTAGCTACTCTGCCACGTATCTCGTGAAGCCAAGCAGTGTAAAATAATGCCTTTAAAGAATGACATATGCATCAAGTATAACATCACCATTTTTCATGGTTAACAATAAAATGGTAAAAGAAAATTTAACAAGAGTTCTTATCTCTAAATCTCAACTCGTTGTGGCTGTCCTAACTTTCTTCCCTTTCCTGTCAGAATTCTCAAGCAGCTGTATCATAACGAACACTTGATCCACACATCTACTGAGGTCCTTTCTTTGTCAAAACCTTTCCTTAAGCAAAATTCTGTCTTTAAAAGTTTTATAGGGTTTGCCACCACCCAACGGAAAGGCAATTCTCCAAGTGACTTCTCTTTAATATTCTCTCTCTCTCTCTCTCTCTCTCTCTCTCTCTCTCTCTCTCTCTCTCTCTCTCTCTCTCTCTCTCTCTCTCCACTGCTAGTATCCTAAGTAATGTTGTGCCCTTGTAATTTTGTATCCTCTTGTATTATCCTCTTGCCAAAGAACAATGATTCTTCTCACTCTCACACTTGTAACTTTTATCAACCATTCATAATTTCCACATCGAGATCTAGCTTTCAAACACACGTTCAACACCTCACTGTAACATATTACTTGTAATTTAATTAACTCATTAAGATTTTTCATTTTTTTTTTTTACCTTTTACCTAATATCTTCAACATTTGCTTCCAAGGGAGTTGTGAAATTCAAGTTATTCATTTGCATTCACACGATACTCTATTTGGACTTTCAAAAACTATCCGTAGCTTAAATCTTAGCGTAACGTTATAAGCGTATTTCTTTCGTATCTTTTGGAATGAAAAATTATAATGGACTGATGCCATAACATCATCTTGAAATACAACCTGAAACAGCAAAACTAGGATGACGATTGCTAGAAATTGATAGTTTTCCAAGAAGGATAATCATCAGCATTTATTATTTTTCTTTTCATATTGACAAAATGGATGTGTTCTACTTCAAGAACCAAAAGATGTTTTCATACAATATAGAGGAACGTAAGACCAATGCTCTTTTTGCAAATGAGCAAAGTGAATAGTGACCTACATGAATACACGAAGAAAAGATCATACCAATGCCTCATCAGTATGGCAAATGAAGACGCTGTTGCTTTAGTAATTGGATGAGGTCTTTTTGAAGCTGATCCTCGACTTATTTGAAAACTCAGGAATTGCGTTCTGTACCTCTTGGGGAATGGAAAGGAACTACTTGCGACTATTCAGCTCAATCTTGATTGAAACTGTAACCATTCAAAACCACTATGTGTGTTTCTATATTGCTTGTCTTTTAATGAGTAGTAATATTGCTTATTCAAAATTTATATTTTCACAAACGAGGGATGTTTCAAGAGCACAACAGCACAAGTCACCACCATATTCACCCTTTAATTCTTGATTTGTGGATGAACTCTTTGTGCAGCATAAGTTCCACAATATTGAAAGCAGCTTCTTACAGTATACAGAGGGCTCATTAGCAGGTCGAACACTTCCTCACATTGCTACACATTCCAAATTTACAAGAACTTGCATCTACCAGACGTGAAAGCCTCTCTCTCTCTCTCTCTCTCTCTCTCTCTCTCTCTCTCTCTCTCTCTCTCTCTCTCTCTCTCTCTCTCTCTCTCTCTCTCTCTCTCTCTCTCTATATATATATATATATATATATATATATATATATATATATATATATATATATATATATATATATATATATATATATATATATATATATATATCACATCACACCATTATGCAATCCCTTTGATGTCCATCCTCTCCTCCTACCTCATAATACTTCTCAATTATATATATATATATATATATATATATATATATATATATATATATATATATATATATATGTGTGTGTGTGTGTGTGTGTGTATGTATATACACAGCATATATCGTGTGGGATAAATTTACGTTTAACCGTCAATAAAATAGAAATTCATTAGTAAGTTAAGTAAATTTGCAAGCTTGGTTCATAGAGATTTCCATCCATAGAACATAAACAAAAAGACAAATAATCACAGAAATAAAACCCGTGAGAAAAGAAAGAATGATAAAAACTATTTTGAGCAACTGCATAACTCTGATGGCCTTACATAAATGAACAGTGTTGGGATGTCTGCAAGAAAACATCAAATGATACTAAAATTGATTTAGAAAGAAATAGGGAATTAAGAGTTGACCAGCAAGTATAAAAATAATTAATTGTTTCTTTTAAACTATTTTGAACATTTGCTGTATATAACAATTAAAGAGAACTAAATCTGAAACTATTGTCTAAAGGTGTCTTTTTATTACTTAGCTGTGGAAAGCTGTTATCATCGGTTTTCTCCGATTCCTTTCATCTGTCGGTGAAGAGGGAGACTTTCTAGTGGTGTCCTCAGCTGGAGACGTCGTTCATTATTTTGTCCTTTTCCTTGTCTTATGCCGGGGCCTTGCAAGAGTAGCCTAATGGGTTGTTAGTCACACTCAAGTTCATCTAGATTATGAGGATGTTTTTCCATAAAAAACAATAAAATATTCCCTCAATATTTACTGAAATGTAAAGAAATGCAGATCCTATCCTGGGAATTTGAATTGGTATGTGCTTTAAACTCTTAATAATTATTGCAAATTTTCCCCTTTAGAAAAATTCGTGTCGAAAATGAGTTCGATGGATTTTGTTCTAGACTTAATTGTCGTATTAACCAAAATGTGATGTTAGATATCACTGCCATAAGGCCGAAGAGTTTAGCCTGTGGGTGTTAGCGTCTTCTGTGGATTTATGGGGAAGAAAGTGTGCCAATTATGGGTCATTATACCTTTAATGGAACATTGACCCTGGAGAAGCATCATCTTAGGGAAGATGGTTGTTGCCAGGTGACTCGCAGCCTTTGCTAGGAATCACCGTCTTATGGAAACGGTGAACGTCGCCATTGTTTGTGTTGATATATTTTTATGTTTCTGGTAGACATTAATCCTGTATTTAGAAGGAAATGAAGAAACTTCATAGATTACCTCACTTCATTTTAGAGTTTATAACTTCTTATTCGCTTGTGATATGAAAATGATGGGAATTTCAAGTGCTTTTGATTATTTCAGTAAAATTTTATCATTGTCATCCATCTTCTGCAAAGAGAAATTCCGTATTTATGCTTTCACGAAAATTTGCATATATAAATTTTTTTTTTTCAGAACTCAAATACTTAATATCCTTAACACGACCCCATGTTAGTTAGCAACAAGAACGCCTAACAAAATTACTGTCTGATAATGTGAAGTAAATACTAAAACTAAACATTCCAGCATATTGTCCGTTCTTATCGAAGATAAAACTTCTTCACTTGAAACACTTGAGGTGCATACTGGAAGAACGATGATTCCAAAGCACCTCCTCTTTACGTTATAGGTTGGCCAGGGCACCAGCCACCCGTTGAGATACTACCGCTAGAGAATTATCGTATCCTTTGACTGGCCAGACATTACGGCTACACATACTGTACACCGAGTAGTCTGACGTATTCTTTACATATTCTCCTTTTTCCTCATACACATGACAACACTGAGATTACCAAAAAATTCTTCTTAGCGCAAGAGGTTAACCACTGCAATGTAATTGGTCATTGGCTACTTTCCTCTTGGTATGGATAGAAAAGATTCTTTAGTTATGGTAAGCACATCTTTTAGGAGAAGGACACTCCCAAATCAAACCATTGTTCCCTAGTTTTTGGTAGTGCCATATCCTCTGTACCATGGTCTTCCACTGTCTGAAGGTAGAGTTCTCTTGCCTGAGGGTACACTTGGCTACACTATTCTATCTTATTTATCTTCTTGTTGTTTTTAACAGTTTTTATAGTTTATATTTGAAAGATTTATTTTAATGTTGTTACTGTTCTTAAATTATTTTAATTTGATTGTTCATTTCTCTCATAGTTTATTTCCTTTGCCTACTGGGATTTTTTTCCTGTTGGAGCCCTTGGGCTTATAGCATCCTGCTTTTCCAACTAGGGTCGTAGCTTAGCATGCAATGATATTAATAATAATGCAGTTGAAGTCCCTACTTTCTCCCCTATCACCGAGAGAAATTGATTTCTCTCTAATCCATTCAATAACCTCTTGAATAAATACAGAAATGTAAAATTGGTAGAAGAGTAAAGGAATATTATTTAGGAATATGATAATAATTAGGGTAACCAGATTAATGAACATATAGGTAACTAAAGAACGTATTAGAAAATGTTTGAAATTTGATGCCAAATAATACTTGTTTTATAGGTTGAATTGTAGGCTTAGTTAATCTGGATGATGAAACGGCGGTGCATGAAACCAGGGCATAGATAATTTACATGCTATTTTTGTTGCAATCTGTTAGTTTAATGAATTCATGGCCCTCGTTTTAGATTAATGTTCACAGTATTTAATAGAGACTTATCTATTACTCGGTTATTCATTCATTTTAATCCTCTTATATGAAGTTGTCAATTCACATTGTTTCTAAAGGCAAATTATCGTGTGGCGAGGTTGAACGTCGGCCAAGAACCCGACTTTGAACACGAAGGACATGGAATGGAGTGGAGTGGAAACTACCTTTTCAATCACTGAGCCATCCATCAGTCCTGTCGATCACTGCCAGCTATAAATCACCGATATCGTCTCCTTCACCTGTCACTAGATCGTTTACAATACCTCGTCAATGAGAGAGATGCATTATGCAAAAGGAACTTTAAAGAGAGGGAGGGACAATTATTTAGTCTTTGGAAAATATTAATTAGATATTTCAAGGGTTAGATTCATTCTTTGGATGAAATTCAATAACATGAATTGATACAAATTTAAAATTGTAGCATTTCACTTTGTAGGCGTTAGTTTGATGATCTATGAAAGAATTTATTGTTTATTAAGATTTGTAAAGATGTAATTAATTTCCATAATTGTGCCTTGAGCAGTTGATCATTTCTGGCTACAGTTTTGAGTAATAAACTTGCTGGCCGATGTAATTTGTTGACGTTGTTATGAATTTAATTACCCATTTAATCAGACGTTCTTTTAAAAATCAAGTAATCCACTCCCCAGAGGGTAGTTGAAAATACATGTAACCAACATCTATATATTTTGTCTTTAATAATAATTTTTCCGAGTATGATGGTCCCACGAAGTCATGCTCAGTTTTATTCCAGATTCCAGAATAATAAACGGGTTTCTTCTTTTACATCAAAAGCAATTCTTTGTTTTTGGAAATCTCAACACCTAAGGGATACAAAAGGAAGAATTTTTAACTGAAAACGTGCAGGTGTTATGTGATATAAGATCTCAAATAATTCATTCCAGACTATGAATATTACCCATGAATAGACTTGTATGTATGTATGTGTATGTAAGTAAATATATATATATATATATATATATATATATATATATATATATATATATATATATGAGAAATACTTACATATACAGTATATACACATGTATACATCCTAAATATATCTTTTTTCTCTTCTTCTTCTACTTCCTCTATTAACGTGCTTTCTTCCAATTTTGTATGGGTTAAGCATGATTGCCTTTTTATAAGGACTTGCTTTGGCTATTGGGGAGACCGTAGTCCCAATCGGCTGCCCTGCCTAACATCACTTTAGATCTGGGTAGCATATGTTCATGTATTGTACCAGTCACCAGCGTCCTTCCTCCCATTAACAAGGAGTCTTGGCGCGGTTAGGTAGACAATTCGATATATATATATATATATATATATATATATATATATATATATATATATATATATATATATATATATATATATATATATGAGAGAGAGAGAGAGAGAGAGAGAGAGAGAGAGAGAGAGAGAGAGAGAGAGAGAGAGAGAGAGAGAGAGAGAGAGAAGCATGGGTTCCCTCTAACCGAAAGATGTACGTGAACGACATATTTATCTATTGTCGGAAATAGATTCAGGTGAGGAAAAGTTTTCCTCATAACCAGTTACCTAGAGGTAATGGTTTATGTTTGCTGACAAGAATTGCATCGAAATGAAGATCAGTTATTATCTTTGAAACGTCAGATAAGAAATAAAATGCTTCTCCTTTCTTATGAAATGCACGCTTAAATCTTATTTATGCGGTTTGTGTGTAAAAATTTTGTTTATTTGTTTTTTGTTTTCAAGAAAAATCTTTTCACTGACTTGAGGTGGAATTTAAAAATAATGATTTAACGGTGATCCAAATTGTATTATCTTTTTTTTCCCTAAAGGTTTTATGATTAAAGTTTGACAATGAAGCGTTGAACTCTGATACAGACTGATACTTGGTTTATTGAGAAAGTCATCAAATCTCGCAGAGGTGAGGGGGAGGGAACAAATCCCGTCCCCTTCGCATCGAATATTCCATTTCCATGTTTTTGTAATGTAGCCCATTTAGCGTTATGGTGATGAAAGAACGCTTAGTATAAACTCGATTATATTTAGTGTTACGTTTCTCTTCATTTCTCTTTATTAATAAACTCATCTGGTCAAGGAGATTCTTGTATCAACTTATATACGTACATTAAACACATACACACACACTATATCTATCTATCTATCTATCTATATATATATATATATATATATATATATATATATGTATGTATATATATATATATATATATTATATATATATATATATATATATATATATATATATATATATATATATGCGTGTGTGTATGTGCCCTGGTGCATGTGTAAATATAGAGCATATATATATATATATATATATATATATATATATATATATATATATGCCATATATGTGTGTATAATGTATGCTTTTGGGACACAACTACTCTTTGATGCAATTCCCCCTGAAGGAAATCACCCAAGTGGCATCAACGTGTTTCCTGCAGAATCACAGTTATTACTAGTTTATTCCAGATTCTCCCTTTACAACTTTTGGTTCAAGAATCAGCGATTATCCAATTTCATTCAGTTTATCGCTGCAGAATAAATGTCTTTATCAATTAATTACTGATGTTGTCCTGATGGAAGTTCCTATAGGGTAGCTTCCTAGGGTATATTACAACTACGGCGATATTCCCAGAGAATTTACCTCAAGGTACCCAGAATTCTAACTCCTGGAGCGAATATCCCTACCAGGGATATCGCGAAATATCAGAGGACGTACTCTTGACACGCCACATGGCAATCTGCACCCCGAACAGAGATAACACTTCGAAGGGGTCAATTGGCAAGAAAACGAAAACGAGAAAGAAAAAGGAGAGCCGTTCGCAAGGCTCTCTCTTCTCCTGTTTCGTAAGCGTGCATTGCGCCGATTCTGGCGCCATCTGTATTCCTTTTTGCGTAGCTTAACAACTCGGTGTTTTTTCCTGTGTTTCTCGCAAAATCGTGGATTTAATCGCTTTATTATGCCTTCTCCAACTTCGTCTGCCTCTGATACGTTGAGTATTTCTTTTATGTATAAATGTAGGCTCTTGGTAATTTTTAAAGTGATTAATAGTAATAATCTTTGTTACAAGAGCCGTTGCCTACCGGAGGCGTCCTGGACGCTGTCGCTCGCTAGGTATGAGTTTTAGTTAGCCAGAGCGACGTTCCCGGCTGTTTTGCTTTAATAATTTTAGCTATTTAGCGTTACATAGGATTTCCTTATTCGTGCTTTTAGTATTGTTTGTTTTGGCGAAGTATTCGCCAATTCTGGCCTACGCTAGACCATGTAGCCTAGTCGTTTGGCCCTAGTACTTTCCTGCATGAATTTTGGATTTCCGAGTGTTTTAAAATTTTATTGAAGCTTTAGGCAGTTTTATACATTTAAGATTATATTGATTATTTCCAAGATAGTATACGAGTGAGTTTCGGTGATTTAGGTAATCGATTCTCTTGGTGCCTAGGCTAAGTTGCCTATGGAGCCTTACTATACTTTCTCATACTCCCCGGTTGCTAATTTTTCTTCGGAGAAGGTATGCAATCCCTTTCCCTCTGTTGTAGGTAGTAGGTTGGCCAGGGCACCAGCCACCCGTTGAGATACTACCGCTAGAGAGTTATGGGGTCTTTTGACTGGCCAGACAGTACTACATTGGATCCTCCTCTCTGGTTACGGTTCATTTTCCCTTTGCCTACATACACACTGAATAGTCTGGCATATTCTTTACATATTCTCCTCTATCCTCATACACCTGACAACACAGATTACCAAACAATTCTTCATCACCCAAGGGGTTACTGCACTGTAATTGTTCAGTGCCACTTTCCTCTTGGTAAGGGTAGAAGAGACTCTTTAGCTATGGTAAGCAGCTCTTCTAGGAGAAGGACACTCCAAAATCAAACCACTGTTCTCTAGTCTTGGGTAGTGCCATAGCCTCTGTCCCATGGCCTTTCACTGTCTTGGGTTAGAGTTCTCTTGCTTGAGGGTACACTCGAGCACACTCTCCTATCTTATTTCTCTTCCTCTTGTTTTGTTAAAGTTTTTATAGTTTATTTAGGAGATATTTATTGTTGTTACTCTTCTTAGAATATTTTATTTTCCTTTTTTCCTTTCCGCACTGAGCTATTTTCCCTGTTGGAGCCCCTGGGCTTATAGCATACTGCTTTTCCAACTAGGGTTGTAGCTTAGTAAGTAATAATAATAATAATAATAATTAAGCCTTGGGCTTAACCCTAGTGGTTTATCTGAATTAACTTTCGATACAACTATATTGGGGTGTTACTGTACCTTCCTGTTCCAGTAAGTCTGGCTTCAGAGAGGGGCAGAACATCAGAGTTTTTAGTCTGTGTCTGTGTTTGTCTGGCTTGGGGTTGAGCTCCCTCGCTAGTCTGACGCAGACATAGGAGGGTTAACCTCCTTAGGTCACTCCCGAAGGTTTCTGTACGAGATGATTCCTTCTTTTGTGATCTAACAGACTAGTCCTTGTTGCTGTTCTCGGTGGGAGGATGAGATCCTCTCCCCGGGAGTAGCAACACCTTCCTTGCTTTGGTTCAGTGGGGGTTGGCAAGTATTGCTGGCCTCCCTCCTTGGATCTCCCTTAGGCTAAGATGAGTTTTCTTGGCTGCGGGTGATTCTTTACTAAAGCAAGGTTGGTAGGACCCTCTTTGTCCCTTCCCCCTCTATCTCTGTAATGGCCTAGCCGTTACAGTACTGTACGTCATTCTACATCTAAAAACCTAGTATAGGTTAGGATGTAGAATTGACTCAGTCCCTTGCCGGCCGGCAGAGTGTGCCTGCCGGCAAAGGTCTTCTGCTTTGAGTGCTGCCCGGACCTCCCTTGGTCCCTCATCCATGTCTGTCTTTAGAGCCAGACGGCATTGGTCAGGAAGCCTGAATTAGATTCTCCCCTTCCTTATTTGCACTCTTTCGGATTGCCGTGCTTTGAGGTAGTATACTCTCTTATCCTGGCATCCATTCTGTTTTCTTCTAGTGCTGTACCCGACCCGGCTGCCGGCCTATGTGGCTGGCAGCCGGGCAGTCGGAGTTCTCTGGTTCTTTTGCTGCTGGCCGGCATCGGTTGTTTACCTTTGCCGGCCGGCTATTGTCACGCCCTTGTCTGCCGGTCGCTACGAGCGGTGGCAGGCAGCCGGGTGCTACCTTGTGTAGCCGACATTGGCTGTTGCCGGCTGGCAGTTACTGCCGGCCGGCACATGCATTTGAACCAGCGTTCTGCCGCCTTATAGCTGTTAAGTAGTATACTTTAAAGCTAGTTATGGTATGTGCCGGCCGGTAAGTGCCGGCCGGCGCATTACCTTCTATACTGTACCAGTATTCTTCAGTATAGCATATACTGTAGGGAGAAAACTATAGTATAGTATTGGTACAACACTGTGTGTTCTAACACTTTTGTGTTGTCTTGCACAGCCCTTTGGTGTTGCCTTACAGATAAGAAAGTGAGTTCTTTCTTGTCTATTATCCGGTATTTTAAAATCATATCTTAGGTGTGAGCTCCACCTGTTTCCTCTGGAAATTTGTCATTGGTTACTCTAGGACAGATTAACCATACGATTTTATTATCTGGAAGGCTGCAACAATTGGTGGTGTGGGAAACACAAGTGTGTGTCTTCCCTTTCTGATTTGTTATGCTAACTGTGCATATCCAGTGATACGTGGTTCACTTGATACTCATGGAAATTTCTTCTCTTTACAGGAGGAACGTCCGAAGTGCGGAAGTGCTTTCTGCAACGTCCGTAGTAAGAACTTCTGCGGACATGAGTTATGTAGGAGGCACGCAGCATGCGCTGTCTCCAAGGGTGATCTCCTTTATTGGGACCCTCAGGTATGTACCGTGTGCTCTAACCTGATTACTGAGGCTTTTGATTCCCCTAGGACAGCGGAATCAAGGGATATAGCAAGGGAGAAGCTTCGTACCTGGGTAAGGGGCTTCCAGAAGAACACCTCTGGACCTTATCTTCCAAGTGAGAAGATGAGGGCTTACCTTTTCCCTAGGGCATCAGCTGATGCAGTGATTCCCCAGCCTCAAGAGGAGATTCCCCTAGTTCAGATCCAGGTGGATGCTGAAGTCGCGGTCGCCTTGCAAGACATCCAGTTGGACGACAGGATGTTAGACGTGTCCAAGCGTCTGGAGGAAGACCTCCTGGCAGGAGGCCAGGATGAAGTTCGAGCCCCAGACATTGTATAGGAAGAGGCCGACGAGGTGTCGGCTGCTCCGGTTCAGATCCCTGAACCTATTCCCTTAACATCGTCCGCTCTCCCAGTAGAGCTGGGACAGGCCCTCTCCTCCATTGTTGGAATGATCCAACAAATGCAGAAGGAGAATAATAAGAAGGCGGCTGCAATGGAACTGCAGATGCAGAAGCTTGCAGCATCACGGGGGCCCCGGAAAAGGCTCAATGTGAAAGACCTTCCCTTGTGCTCAGATGCTAACCCGTGGAGATATGCTGAGCACATGCCGATGACGACTGAAAAGATCGTCATGTCGGATAAGTTGGGTTCAGTTCCCCTAGAGGAGGTGGAATTCTGGCCCAGCAAGGGGTCTTATCCGGACTGTTATGTCCGGTTGAGGAAGGAACCAGCTTCAAAGGAGGAGACAGAGCCGAAGGAGGTCATAGTGATGGACCATGCTAAGGCTCAAGCTTTGCTTTCATCTTCGATGAAAGAGAGGGGCTTCACGAACTCAAAGGTAGCTGCATTGAGTAAGAAGCTCCCTTCCTTTGTGTCCTCTCCTGCTAGAGCCTTCCCCTTTTTACAGAAAGGGTTTGCGGCTGTATTAAAAGCAGTCGAGGCTGGCAAGCCTTGCCCCTCCCTGGAGGAGTGTAAAGCCTTGTCGCTGGCCCTACCTATGGACCACAAGGGCTGGAAGGACGTCCATCTTACCTTCTCAGTCGGGAAGTTGGAGGCTGATATTGCCGGACGTCAGTTCGGTGAGAACCTCCCTAAGCTGTCTGACTTTCTTTTGCGGAGAGAGCTTGTAGGGAGTTCGTGTTCACCTCGGCTACGGTGAGGCATGAGCCAAGGAAACTAATCTCCTCCAACATTTGGGGCAAAGATCTTTTCCCTAGCGAATCGGTCAAAGAAGTTATTGATAAGGCCGCCACGGAGAATAAAAACCTTCTCCAGAAGTGGGGCCTGTCTATCAAGAGAAAGTCTTCCCCGGATGAGGGTCCCCAACCAAAGAGGAAGACTAAGAGGACTAGGCTACCGTCTCGGCCAGCCAAGCCATTTAGACAGCAACAGCAACAGCAATTGCCGATGCCTTCAGTGCCCCAGATGGTGGCACAAACCCCGACCACATTCCAGTGGGTACCCAAGGCCGTGTCGACACAGTCCCCGGCATTCAACCCAACGTTCGAAGGGCAGTCAACTTCCTTTCGAGCAAAGCCTAGAGGAGCAGCCAGAGGCTCGTCTAGGCGCCCCTCAAGGGGAAGGGGATTCAGGGGTGGTCGCGGTCAGGGAGGCAAGACCTCAGGACAACAGTCCAAGTGAGATGATACCGGTAGGAGGGAGACTTCAGAATTTTCGGTATCGGTGGACCTTCGATCCCTGGGCCCACAGCCTACTCAAGAATGGACTGGGCTGGAGCTGGTACAGCACTCCACCCCCGTGCCCTCGGTTTTTCCAACACTCCACCCCCGTTCTGGAGGAGTACATCCAAGATCTGTTGGAGAAAAAAGTGATCCGAAGGGTAAAGTCCATCAAATTCCAAGGGAGGCTGTTTTGTGTTCCCAAGAAGGACTCGGAAAAACTCGAGTCATTCTGGACTTGTCGCCACTCAACAAGTTCATAGGGAACTGCAAGTTCAAGATGCGAACACTGCAACACATAAGGACCTTACTGCCCAAGAGGGCATTTACCGTCTCCATAGATTTGTCAGACGCCTATTGGCACGTTCCAATCAATCGTCGACTCTCCCCCTACCTAGGGTTCAAGCTACAACGAAGACTATACGCCTTCAGAGCCATGCCATTCGGGCTAAATATAGCCCCAAGGATCTTCACGAAGCTTGCGAGCGTAGCTCTCAAACAATTACGCCTAAAGGGAATTCAGGTAGTAGCCTACCTGGACGACTGGCTGGTGTGGGCAGCATCCAAGACAGAATGCTTGCAAGCTTCCCTGCAGGTGATCCAGTTCCTAGAGTATCTAGGCTTCAAGATCAACAGAAAAAAGTCTCGACTTTCTCCATCTCAAAAGTTCCAGTGGTTGGGAATCTACTGGGACCTAATGTCACATCATTTCTCCATCCCGGCGAAGAAAAGGAAGGAACTAGCTGGGTCTGTCAAGAGACTTCTAGATTCCGAAAGGATATCAAGACGCGAACAGGAGAGAGTACTGGGTTCTCTCCAGTTTGCTTCGGTAACAGACCCGGTGCTAAGAGCACAGCTAAAAGATGCAAGTGGAGTTTGGAGAAGTTATGCATCAAACGCACGAAGAGATCTGAGAAGACCAGTTCCGCTTCGTCTACGTACTCTTCTCAGGCCTTGGTCCCAAGCCAGACATCTAAAGAAGTCGGTACTTCTTCAGCCACCTCCCCCGTCGGTGACGATTCACACAGACGCCTCGAAGGAGGGGTGGGGAGGTCACTCTCATCAGAAAAAGGCCCAAGGGACTTGGTCCAATCTATTTAAGACCTTTCACATAAACTTTCTAGAAGCTATGGCAGTGCTCCTTACCTTAAAGAAAGTCTCCCCGCGTCACTCGATCCACATAAGGTTGGTGCTGGACAGCGAGGTAGTTGTGAGATGCTTGAATCAAGGATCAAGGTTGCCACCTCTCAACCAGGTGATGTTAGCCATCTTCTGATTGGCGGAAAAGAAGAAGTGGTACCTGTCGGCAGTTCACCTTCAAGGAGTCCGCAATGTGACAGCGGACGCTCTATCCAGGTTCACACCAATAGAGTCGGAATGGTCCCTAGACGCAGGATCATTCTCCTTCATCTTGAGTCAAGTCCCAGAACTGCAGATAGACCTCTTTGCGACGAAAGACAACAAGAAGTTGCCCCTGTACGTGTCCCCGTACGAGGACTCCTTGGCGGAAGCAGTGGACGCGATGTCCCTCGACTGGAACAGATGGTCCAGGATTTATCTGTTCCCTCCTCACAACCTTCTGTTGAGGGTCCTCAACAAACTGAGATCCTTCAAGGGAGTAGCGGCAATAGTGGCCCACAAGTGGCCGAACAGCGTGTGGTTCCCTCTGGCATTGGAACTACGGTTGAAGTTTCTACTGCTACCAGACCCAGTTCTGACCCAGCGAGTCCAGAAGTCGACTGTCTGCGCTTCATTACAGAAAACCCAGACCCTGCAGCTCATGATTTTCTCTCCCTAGCGGTGAGAAAGCGTTTCGGGATTTCGAAAGCCAGCATAGACTTCCTAGAGGAATATAAGTGCAAATCTACTAGAAGGCAATATGAGTCATCTTGGAGAAAATGGGTGGCCTTTGTCAAGGCGAAGAATCCGCAGGAGATCTTGACGGACTTCTGCTTATCTTTCGTCATCCACCTCCATGGTCAAGGATTGGCAGCTAACACGATTTCAACGTGTAAGTCTGCTTTGACAAGACCCATTCTATATGCCTTCCAGGTCGACCTCGCTAACGAGATCTTTAATAAAGTTCCGAAAGCCTGCGCTAGGCTCAGACCTTCAGCACCTCCAAAGCCCATTTCATGGTCTTTAGATAAAGTTCTTCATTTTGCTTCACTGTTGAACAATGAGGAGTGTGCGTTAAAGGATTTGACCCAAAAAGTTATTTTCCCATTTGCACTCGCGTCCGGGGCCAGGGTTAGTGAGATTGTAGCCCTCTCAAGAGAGGAAGGTCGTGTTCAGTTCCTGGATGGGGGAGAACTGAACCTGTTTCCGGATCCTACGTTTCTCGCCAAGAATGAGTTACCCACCAACAGGCGGGGTCCCTGGAGAATCTGCCCTCTGAAAGAAGATGCATCTCTATGTCCAGTAGAATCCTAAAGGTCTATCTTCGTAGAACTTCAGACTTCAAGGGTGGTCAACTATTCAGGGGAGAAACGTCAGGCTCAAATTTATCACTGAAACAACTCAGGGCGAAAATCACATATTTTATTCGCAGAGCGGATCCTGACAGTACACCCGCAGGTCACGATCCGAGGAAAGTTGCCTCATCCTTAAATTTCTTTAATTGTATGGATTTTGAACATCTTCGTTCATACACTGGCTGGAAGTCTTCCAGAGTGTTCTTTCGTCACTATGCGAAGCAAGTGCAGCAACTAAAGAGATCTGTGGTAGCAGTGGGTTGAGTCGTTAACCCTGCTGTTTAACTCTGCGAGGAACAGTGGTTTTAATTGGGACGATTAATTCCAGGGTGAGTGTGTAGTTACATACTGTGCTACAAACTAAGTGAGGGCACCGAGTGGCCCACGTTGACTGTTCCACTTCCAAAGGTGAACCTAGCATAAGTGCAGACATGTGTGCCGAGCGTTTCTAACGCTAATGTGACTGATTAGTAATACAGACTTTTATGACTTTGATACCTCGGTATGTTAAAAGTGGCACTAATGTTTTTCTTTCAGATAAACAAGTTTCTGTTTACTATCATACTTATGCTTAAAGTTTTGGTTATCCTCCTCTTATATATATATATATATATATATATATATATATATATATATATATATGTATATATATATATATATGTATATATATATATATATGTATATATATATATATATATATATATATATATATATATATATATATATAATTGTTGTTAACCTGTCTATTTATTGTCTGTCAATAAACTTGTTCTTGAGAATCTTGCGTCTCCTTCACCTGTGTCAATTTATTGGTATAATTGAGCATTCATTCTGTATATTTATCTGGGATAATTCTAATAGATTGTTCCTTTATGCAAGCTAATGTTGCATTGGTTTATGCTTTCCCTTAGCGGGAGGACTCCATCCCATTAGGGGACGGTGGCGGATTTACAAGTTTCCTCTTATGCTGATATAAACCTTTGTCCAATACAAGTATTGAGCGGAGAACTGGTCGATATTTCATATTGACGCAGTGGTTCTTTACAAACTATGCTTTACTTAATATAGGGTGAGACCACTATATTGGCTTGCCTGGTATTAATACATAGGTATATGTACTCTTTGAGACTTTTCCAGAGTCTAGTAGGACTCTTCCCTGTGGAAAAGTCTAGTAGGACTCTTCCCTGTAGGGGGCAGGAAGCTCTAACATGGTTTATGGTTTGTTGAAAATATGTATAATGGTAACATCTTAGGTCTCTAGGTCTAGTCGACCGGGGAAATACCTCCGGGGAGTACGGCACGTTCTGAGAATCCACAGATACAGTAATGCTCTGGTATACTTCCATCAGGACGACATGGCTTGAGCCCAAAAAACAGATTTTGAGCGAAGCGAAAAATCTATTTTTGGGTGAGATGGCCATGTTGTCCTGATGGACCCGCCCTTCCCTTTCTATGAAAGGGCTGTAGGACCCCTCCCTACATACAGTATCTGTAGCACCTCGTGTATAGCTACAAGGAATACAGATGGCGCCGTGAGCGGCGCAATGCACGCTTACGAAACGGGAGAAGAGAGAGCCTTGCGAACGGCTCTCCTTTTTCTTTCTCGTTTTCGTTTTCTTTCCAATTGACCCCTTCGAAGTGTTATCTCTGTTCGGGGTGCAGATTGCCATGTGGCGTGTCAAGAATACGTCCTCTGATATTTCGCGATATCCCTGGTAGGGATATTCGCTCCAGGAGTTAGAATTCTGGGTACCTTAAGGTAAATTCTCTGGGAATATCGCCGTAGTTGTAATATACCCTAGGAAGCTACCCTATAGGAACTTCCATCAGGACGACGTGGCCATCTCACCCAAAAATAGATTTTTCGCTTCACTCAAAATCCGTTTTATGCTTCGGCTAACTCCATCTAGTCATTTTATTTTTGAAGCATTCGTCCAGAAAAGGATTCTAACATATACCAACAATACTAAAAACGCGTACATTATCTAATCAACAAAACTAAACACACGCATATTATCTAAACGAATATAAAGAAAAAATTTTGTATAGAAAGTAAAGGAAATTTTGTCTTATTTTACCTAACGTCCTAATGTGCGTTAAAATATATTCCATTAGAAAAGTGAGTTATCTTTTTTACATATATATAAATACGAATCGCATTATTCGTTTTAGCGAAAGTTTTTATTTTTTACGGGCAAGCTAGATATTTTAGTTTTTGGCTAACTTAAACGCGCCAGTATATCTACAATTTTTTTTTATCTTGCTTTCATAAAAAAAAGTTCAAACTAATAAAGTTCAAAACGACACCAAAAGAAGTGTCTTGGTCTGGAGACAAGAAATATTGCTGAGCGTAAACATGCTCAGTAACGATTTATATAAGCATTGCCTTTCACATCATCATCATCATCATCATCATTATTATTATTATTATTATTATTATTATTATTATTATTATTATTATTATTTTTATTAAATAAGTGTACGCATTCGTTTACTGAGGATCTCTGCATTCGCAGATCTGACTTGGATTTATTACAATTTAATCCAAATGCATATTTCCAACAGAAGGTTGAAATGTTAAAATATCGCCCAGAACTAATATTTAACTTTATTCAACGATGCAAATAAAAAACTAATTTAATACGTAAAGATAGTCAGAATTGATTCTGCAGGATTTTGAAATCTCTTCCTCCCCTTTTGTTCCCTTTCAAAAACTAGAGTAAAATTTACTGTAAATATCCATGATCACAGTTATTTCGATTTCATGAATACGCAATGAAACTTTTGGATAAAGGTATTCTTATGAATGTTGAAAGTGGCAACTGAAACCAAATGGTTATTAGAGATAAGCTCATAGTTGACAGTCAATTGGGCAAATATCACTTTAAAGCTAATGAAAAAAGTCATGCTTTAATTACCTGAGTAACTTCCTTCTAAATTAGAATGTAAATCTCGGATGTTTCATTCATGTTATGCACCCTGTCTGATTAAATTCTCTAGGTTTGCAGTTGCATTACCCTCTGTACTTGAGAGAGAGAGAGAGAGAGAGAGAGAGAGAGAGAGAGAGAGAGAGAGAGAGAGAGAGAGAGAGAGAGAGAGAGATGGGCGTATACCATGTGGCTGGCAAACAAGATTCTTTTTTTATTACCGTTTTATTAGGCCACAAATAAATATACATATACTATGCCTCTACTTAATTTTGCAATTAACTTTTTATTCAAGAAATAGAAATATCACCTTAATTTGACACAGCTCTT
>NC_090727.1:28677670-28692443 GCF_036898095.1 Palaemon carinicauda
TAGTATGGTGTATTCGAGAGACCAAAGCTTATTGGGTCTATTTTCCAAGACGAACTGAACAATCTTGATTACTGTGATGACTAAGCTCGTGGATGTTATGGGGGGCTGGCGGGGGATGAAGGCACAGTATGGCTTGCCACCTCATTCTTAGAAAATAAAGTACACTTAAACAGAATGCTCTCGAGAGTTTGCCAGAATCTGCTGTTTATGCATATAGAAGTTATCAGATCGATATTTTAGTGTATGAATATAGTCTTTTTATAATATTTTCAAGATGAAATGTAGTTTTTATTGGAATTTTGTTCCAGGAATAAACACTCGATTAAAATAAAAAGGCAGACAACTATTTAATGTATGGTATTTCAATCTTTACATGTTCCTCTGTTATTTTCTATAACGCCTTTTATTGAATTTCTCTTATCCACGTCATACCTGAGCTTTAACCTTGCGTTCGCTTCCTCTTCCCACATAGAAAAAACTTCCATAGAGACAAGGAAAAGTCTTTCCTCTTAGATTGGAAAACTTTCTGTAATCCAGAGAATAGAACTAATAAAAACCTTCAGAATGATATCAAGAAATTATAATGAAAACTCTCCAAACCAGTTTACTCATATTTTACGATTATTATTGCATTTTAACTAAAGTGAATGATTTTAAAGATATTCTGTTGACTAAGGTAAAAAGGAAAATGATGGGAAACAGTTTTAATATTTCATATTTTTTTGGTGACGCTGCTATTAAAGGTTTCCCAACTATTACAGGGTATTTTTCCACTTTTCAGGCTTGGTCTGCAAATAAAGTTGGCTGGAGTAGCAATTATTTTTGTTGAATGGGTATTTGGGAAAATGGAAAAAAAAAGAAAGTCCCTTTAACTAACTTTATTTAATTTTTGTATTTTGCATCTATGGAGAGGAATTTTTGACGCAGTATTTGGAATGACAATTTTAAATTGGTTGTGTGGAAAATTATATTGTTTTTTTTTCCATGCATTTACAGAATCTAAATGAAGGATAATTTTGTGATTTGACTTTTCAGATTTCTTTTATGGAATTAATGCTTGAACACACAGATGTGCGCTAAACAATTACCGTTATTTGTGTATCCAAATTATTCCTCTTACCAAAAGATTCGCGGTAATGGGTAACCTCAGAATAAAGGCTTATCCCAGACATCTTCCGTTTCTTGTTATTTGACATAGGGTTGTTTCCACACTCGTTATTTCATTCATGTCTTGACATCTGAACTGGTTTTCATGGTAGTTGTTCATATTACGTAGGATGCTACTGAAATGGAGAACTCCAGCAGATATCACAAGCCAAATCCTAAACAAATTCCTCGCAAATTATATAAGATTCGGATCTTAAAATCTTTATCATTTTATTTTTTAGCGATCGTTGGTGAGTTTTAATTTTTGCGGGGGGTGGATTTCAGTTTGTTTTTTGAATATTTAGAAAGGAACAGACGTGCAAAATCATCCTTCAACCTCTTTAATGAAGTTAGAGTCGAATAATTGAACTTCTGGATATTTACGAATAAAATATTGACTATGGAAAACTATGTATTTTATCATTGCTCATCAAAGAAGTCCTTTGTGTTATTTATTGAATATTCAGCAAGCCTGTTTTATTTTTTTTTTTATTTTTTTTTTTTTTGGTTAGTGTTTATCAATTTATTCCGATAAATAACACCACTGAACAGTTATCTCCAATTTATTGACTAATAAAACATTCAATCAAACACATATATCAGCGTTTCTTGGTGATTAACCTAGCGCCATCTGATTTGAATTTGACATCTGAATTTGACATACCTTCCCCAAACCACCAACCCTGTCCTCCCTGCTAGACTTGTTGCATTTGATTTTTAAGGCTTATCATATTGCTCAATTCTGCTGCCTTAGAAAATTTTCCGATTCGATAAGAGTGAACAGCTTTCGTGAAATTGGATTTTAACCATCAGAACAATTTTGACAAGAATTGGCAGGATTTGCTAGATCAAAGAGAAATAATAATTCTTTATCGTGGTAATCAAATATTTGTTTAGTTATTAGCTGTCCTTAGTTCTTTTGCGAAACTTATGTATGTATATATATATATATATATATATATATATATATATATATATATACACACACACACACGCGCGCATCCGCTTATCAGTAACCATAGTTTTATTTCTAAATCTTTAAATTAGTATATTTCCTGTAAGGTCTTGCTTTCCATCACCTCTTTTATGCTTAAAGTTTAGGTTCCCTTACGCTCAGGTGTCGTTAAGACCACACTTACCAAATATGCCGGTATAAAATTTTACAACAGCAGGATTTTTTATATATGATTTTCTCTCTCTCTCTCTCTCTCTCTCTCTCTCTCTCTCTCTCTCTCTCTCTCTCTCTCTCTCTCTCTCTCTCTCTCTCTCTCTCTCTCCATAGTTTTATATAACGTTTGGGAAAGAGTCAGAATTTTCTTTTGGGAATAAAATGTAAAAGAGAAATTTCCTCAAAAATGAAAAGGAAAGCAAAATTGCATGGAAATACTTTGGTATTGGTAGAAGTGTTGGGCCGTTAAGGAAAGTCATCGTCGGAACTCGCTTAGGCCTACTCGCTCTCAAAATTATGACCATTAGCTAAAATTTATGATCAAAATTATGGCTCAACCATAACTAACTATAGAGTTTCACCAAGTAATCGATACAATAAGCAATATTATGAAACGTACACTAGGCTACCGTATATTAAGATAGCGAAATAATTTAATGATTAGGCTATAGCACTTCTTCCCCACCCAACACTCGAGTCACAGTTAAGTGAGAAATATATCTTTCTTCTTATTTCAACCTACTAAGAAAAGAAGTGCCAACAATTATACTATTTCCTTGTTTTTCCTACAAAATCTTGTTAATAATTCGAGAGCCGTAATCACTCTATAACAACTACAGATCAGAATCTGAATTCAAACATTTGCAAGCGCTCAGTAAGAGTTTGGGTCATGTTCGGTCAAAGGTCCCGGCGGTCAAGAGGTACTCAAAAGCAAGTTGCAAAGGGATACGTATTCCACTTATCAGCCAGTTGAACACTTGCTTAAACTCAGATCTGATTCCTTTAGAATTAATATATACTTTGAGAGGAATAAAGAGTTTAATGGCATCTTTCTCCCGTGATTAATGATAGAATACATCCTATTTGACAACAGGCGAAGCTCAATATACAAAATTACAATTACCGAAAGCGGTCCCATTCAGTCGTAAATAAGCTAAAGGAATCCCAGCCACTTTCAATAGGCTTCCTTTTGAACGGTGAGAGAAATATATAAAAGGATAATTGGTTATATCAAATACATAAATATTTGGAGAGAACATATTCAAACTACGTTTAATTATTAGTTCATTCCAAAATTGTAATTTCATTGCGCTCTTTCCTTTGTCTCCTTTTGTTGCACAAAATTACTTTTAGTTATTTTCGTAAAACATATGTCTGACCTCGTGATATATGTATATATATATATATATATATATATATATATATATATATATATATATATATATATATATATATATATATATATACATACAGTATGTATATGTATGTATGTATGAGTCATTTTATATTAATGTTTAGCATGACTTTTAAAAAAAAAAAAAAAAAAAAGGACATTAATTAGAGTAGGGTTTTAGGAACAAAAGACTTTACTGATCTTCAGATATGCACTTCAAGTGAGTTTTTTTGAATTTTTAAATGCAACATACCGATAAGATTTTATTTATAAAAAAGAATTGTTTAACGGTGTCATTGGAATGGTTAACATTAGTATACGATTGAACTTAAAATAAGCGCTGACCTCAAATAAAAAGCTTTTGGCATAAACATTTTGCGACATGACCATGAAGAAATTGGTTGCAAATGATCTGAGATTGGCAGGTGGCAGTCTGAATGCAAAATTGCTCTCTGATATACGTCACATGCTGCCAGTCACCCTTAGGAAAAGAAATCATTTGTTTGGCTCGTCCCCGAAGGAAATTGAAAATGTTAGCGCCTCCGCCTGTCGCCTCTGATTATTTATTTTACTCTCTTGAGAAATGAGGCATGAAAATATAACTCATATAATTATGTGTGTGTATAAATATGCATATATATATATATATATATATATATATATATATATATATATATATATATATATATATATATGTTTGTATGTGTATATACATGCATGAAACTATCACTCATATATGTGCTTGTATATATATATATATATATATATATATATATATATATATATGTGTGTGTGTGTGTGTGTGTGTGTATATATGTATAATTATGTATATATATATATATATATATATATATATATATATATATATATATATATATATATATATATATATATATATATATTATATCTCTATGTTGGGTAGAAAAGAAATAAAATGGCAATGTAGTTGCAACTATATGGTATAAAGGATAAATTCATGGGAACTACTATATTTAAACGTGAGAAGGACCGATTTGGAGTAGAACTGAGTCTGGGGAAAGATTCCGTCACCTATTTGGAACATATTATTAAAAGCACTATAGATTTATGTGAAAAAAATGACATGAAAAATATGATTTATCTCTTCTGTATGGAATGTGGAACACTTTTAATAGGTGATGCAGTTCTATTAGGGATAGTGAAGAAATGCTGCAGGGCTGGTAGAATATTTAAAGAAAGTTTAAAGTAAATGCTTGGAAGGTTATCAGGGTAAATGGGAATTTAGCGATGGACTAATGAATATTAATATGGATGGCGAGAGAATGAGAGCTCTGTATTTGGGAATAAAAACAGCTGATTGTAGTAGTAGTAGTATAAAGTAAGAGATGGTTAAGATAACACTTGAAAGCAAGAAAGGTAGCAGGAAGTGTGCAGAATATTAGGGAAAGTGTGTTGATCGTTTTCTCTTTTAAAAAGCTGAAGTTTGGATGTTGAATGTAAAGGAAAGAACAAATTTTGAGGGTCATTATATGAACTGTTAACATACCACTTTCTGGATATGGAGAATTGAATGAGTGAAGAATGGGGATTAACATAAAAGTGGTAGAATTTTGTTTATATAAATATATCGTAAAGGATGGTGTATGATATGCATTGGAAGTCAGGAGTTTGGATAAAGGAAACAAGGAAAAAAGAATATCTTCGAAGTGATTGCTTAGTGAATCATCTATCAGCAAAATAAAATCTACGTCAAAACTATTCCACTTTATCTCCTCCCGAGGAATAGATAAGATTTTAATATTAGGATGAACTTATAGTTGCGTAATAACGTCCTATCTCTTTTTTCTCAAATACTTTATGATGTCATTTAAAGTATTTCATATTTAAAACTGTTAGTTGAGAATTTATAACAATAACGCCATGCTAAAGTAACTCTAAATTTTTCCAAAGTATTAAGATACGACTGAAGTCGCATCTAAAATTATCCGCATTGCAGAGCACAAAGAGATCATGTTCGATTCATTCTAATGATTATGGTTGGAATGCAACATTCTGGGCTTTTTGTAAGTCTTACATAAGACGTTCGCCTTTGGTATGCTGTGTGTGTGGGGCATGGCACTTGCCAACTGGTAAAAATCGGCTCTCCTACCGGAATAACAATGTGCAATGTTTTCCGTTTTGAAATATTTAGAATGAACTTGGATGTTGAGTGCGAATAAAATTCACACTGACAAATAAGTCCATCTGAGTTATTATGTGACGTAAGAAGTTATGAAATGGTGAAAAAACATGCTTTTGAGTAGTTGTAAAAAAGGTTAGGGAGGATGAAATCTTGGACACGAATATCTTGTGAGGGCTTTGTAAAAAAAAAGAATAAATGAAGGATGATACGTTAGTGAAAAAGAGGCTTTACAATTCAAAGGAAGTGTGAGGAAAGGGTTGAATATCCAGAGTGCGGGGAAAGGTAGACGCCACAACTTTAATGAGACAATGCTAGCAAACGTAGGAGTGTTTGATGTGCTGCTGATGGGCCTTTTATGTATTATTATATAACGGTTGATATTGTAGAGACATTTTACATAAAGGTTTCATCCACTGATATGAATGTGGCAATGTCTTCGTTGGTTTTTCTAATTGGAGTCACCTCGGTTAGTGTACGGGATTAGATAGGCATGTATCTCTCTATCTTAGCGGTCTAAACTGTTGCATCTACTATGTATATGTAAATAAGTGCAAACAAATAACTTTTGGCGAAGAATATAGTGTTGTATTTAACAACGCAGTAACCTTCAAACATGTATTTCAGCTGAACTATTATTTAGCTGTCAAGTTTTCATTAAAAGAGTGCTGCTGTGTCCGTATATTTTTATATTTGCATGAAATAGTGAAATTATTATTTTCCTCTTATGTAGCATTCTTACAGTTTTCAATGCTTTTTCTATTTTATGGGATGTAAATACAGATTAATGAAATAAAACAAAAATGATCAGATATAAGTAATATGGAATATAATATGGATTCAAACTTCACCAGCTGATGGCCGTATTTTACTCCCCTCCGCAGAAAGGAAAATTATTCTTGGTGGTGTTTAGACATTCTCTCTCATCTTGTATTACATGGAAAATATATAACTGTGTACATTTACGGAGTTAAAGATTTTGTATTGATGATACAAATTCTTTAAGGCTTTACTAATCTGGATGACACGTTTTTCTGTTACTCATAGATGCGTTCCCTTTTTAATGTGCTTAACACGAGACTTTCAAATGAGTTGCATTTCTGGAAAACATTAAAATCTACATATTGAATTAAATTTGCCACGATATATGTCCTTATGATTTTAATCTTCTTGTGTGTAGAGGAGGGGGTAATGCAGTTTGTAAAATATTATGTTCCGTTATCATAACTTTTACATATAACAATTAAGGATTAGGGTCCATAGCGTGAATTAAAAGTTAATCTACAAATTATCAATTCACCCCGAGTTTAGAAAAAAATATATAAATATGCGAAGAGACATAGTCAGTTGAAAAAATATTACAGAATTTGATACAAAGTAGATGAATACTCTGTATCCTTTATAGGTTTAAAGGCGGACGATAAGTAGTAAAAATTTGTGTTAATGAAACAAGTCAAAGTAGAAACAAACGTCTGTAATTCAAATGATGTCCTTCCGGTCTACTCGAAAGACACAGAAGCGGAAAGAGATGCATATGGAGATCACACCAGTTCATATCAGTTTGTAGGAATGTCCTTTAACAATTTAATGTTAATAGAATTATTTCCTATTATTATATTTTTTAAACGTTTTTATACTTTCTAGCTTTATACTTTAGAATTTATTAGTAAATCCTGAAAGATAATCAAACTTCATCGATTAGGGCAAAACAGCATTGAGAGAAAAAATAATAATAACCTTAAAGTGCAAATAATATAGGGTTTTTAGCTCCAATAGAAATCATATACTATGACGTCTGAATATCGAGTTAGATTCCAAGCGCCTTAGTTCATTGTGAACGCTTAGCATCCCTTCATTTCAGTCTCGTTCTGCTTAGATACAATGACACATCAGTGGGTCCTCAAACGGCTGCTCGGTCATCTCGGGTGCCATGGCTCATATCTTTACGGTAGTGGTTATCATGTAACAAATGATTTCTGGTTTTGGACGCTTCCCAAGATTCTGTGCCAAGGCCTTCCTGGGTTAAAGTTCTGTTGCCTGAGGTTACACCCACACATTATATTCTTTACTTCTAATGTTTATTATTTTACCATCGCTATTATCACTCATTTGGCTCTGTCAACTTACTTCTGTATTATTATTATTATTATTATTATTATTATTATTATTATTTGCTAAGCTGCAACCCTAGCTGGAAAAGCAGGATGCTTTAAGCCCACGGGCTCCAACAGGAAAAATAGCCCAGCGAGGAAAAGAAACAAGGAAAAAAACAAAAATTTCAAGTACAGTAACATTAAAATATTGATATAAACTATAAAAGCTTTAACAAAACAAGAGGAAGAAAAATAAGAATAGTGTGCCCGAGTGTAGCCTCAAGCAAGAGGGTAACTATTTAAATCTTAAGTGATTCATATGTTGCTTCCAACCTTCCGTTCTCATTCCATCTTTAACTCGGAAGCTGACCAGATGAGCTCATCTAAATGTCTGAAGCTCCCTGGTGGTGTCATATTCAGGTCACAGATGCTGTATCGACTTTGGAGAGAGACTGTTTTATATGGTCATGGAAGTTTATCTTCAAATAATAATATTTATGATTTTGTTTATTAAGAGAATCTTGTGCGTCCTTTTTGTCTTTTATAATTTAATGCAACACCAAAGAATAGAAATATCCAAGACTTCGTAAATTTAAGAAATATTTGAAAAAAAATCAGTTGTGAAATATTCGGAAAGATATATTTATCGTTCATATGACTATTATTCCTATCTGATTAATTGTAAAAGTTGATAAGTTAATATTTATAAAGAAAAAAAAATAAACTTGTATATTCTCAGTTCTCTATTAGTTTGTTATGAACCACGAGTATTTGGTATATCTTAATGCTAAGTAAAAAAAAAATGACACCGATCTATAGAAATAATGACATTTAATCCAAGTAAGTTTTAGAAAACGTTAATTTCATATACAGTAGATATTATGTACATTTTGTCCGATTTCTTCGAATACCATGTCAATAAATTGAAATTTTTTGCTTACATTTAATACTAGAAAAAGGCCTCTATCAATTTCCATTTTAGTTTTGAAGGAAAAAAAGGTGGACAGATAGAAACTAATGCATTATTTAAATTCTAATGCAAAGGTGAGATTAATTTAACTTTTGACAAAGAGCGAAGTAAATTCGTTGAATATCCTTACTACATCATATAGGTACACATACAGTGACTCGAAGTAAAAAGAAAAAAAGTGTTTAACTCAATTTATGTTTTCCTTTGATGCTATTGATCACATGAAATACAATAGCGCACAGAGCAGTTGTTAACAATGGTATTTATTCAGATGAATAGTTTTTCACTCAAATCTTGAGCGCCTCTACTCTCTCTCTCTCTCTCTCTCTCTCTCTCTCTCTCTCTCTCTCTCTCTCTCTCTCTCTCTCTCTCTCGTGCTGCATGGGGATTAAGAAAAGAAGTAAAGTAAGGGGAATGTAGACGGGAGAGGAGATTAAGAGAATGAAAGGTGAGAGTAAGATAATGTCAAATACTTGGGGAGAGACATATGAATATTAAGGAATAAAGGATATATGCAAAGGAGAGTGTGCATTCGGTGAGAAGAGGGTAAGGGATCGCATTCTGAAGGGTAAGACTTTCACGATGGTATGATAAACCCCTAAAGACAAAAGGCGAGAGTACGCTAGTAATATGTGACCTTCATATATCAAGAATATTAATATTTTATATCAATAAGGCCTAAATGTATCTCTAGTCTTCTCGATGGTAAAGACAAAAGGTGTCCGTACGCTGACTAGGCATTTTTGCATAGAAAAGCTTCTGTAAAATAGATTTGAATATTTCTCTAACACTTAATCGTTTTTGGAAACCCATTGAGTCCCTTCCGTGTAATACTGATGCTTTGAAAGTGAAAGATGTCTTTTATATACAATTGTATTTCGTGGCCGTATTTAGATTTTCCATAAACATTGGGGGCACAAGGATCGTAGCAAGTGTGGAAACCTCTGATTACAAGGTGCTTAGGTACAGAGGGAAAACTACAAATAAATCAATATTTTCCTTGTAAACAATTGCTCTACGCGTTTGAGCATTTCAAGGGAAACTTTAATTTTGTTGAACACATTTTACTCGAGTCATTTGGCGTTTAGGTCAGAGCTTTATATACAATATATTGACGTTTATTTAGAGGTAAAAACTGAAATTGGTAAGGAATTGGTAAGGAATATCACCTTAGGTGATTCAACAAATATTAATTTAATATTTTTCCATTATATATATATTTTTCACGCTGCATTATCTTACATATGTTGCTAATGTACAGTAATGATACAAAGGCAATGTAGTCTATTGTTAATCCAGCCACTGATATTTAAGAATATTTCCGTCGTTTATGACGGATTGTATAGGCCCACTCTAAGTCTGTGAAATACTATCAACTTTTTTTTTTTTGCATCACATTACATATTTTTTTTTTATATTGTACTTATTACCGTATCATTGTCAAAAGAATACTTTTGATTATTACTATAAAATTATTTTCTTTCCAGGTAAATGAAAGATTTGCATGAATATAACTACGGAAGGTAAGGACAAGTTGAGATATGGTCGTTTTAGTTTTGAAGGATTGTTATGCGTTTATTTGATGGTTTTAGATGTTTTTTTTAGTGTATTGTCCATTGAGTCAATTCAGTGAAGTTTACATTCCATATTCATTCTCCTGTTAATGGAGTAGTTAACTAAGATAAATACCTTTCTTGTATTGTATTCGTTCGTCACTAAAAGGATCCGATTTAAAAATGTGAAGTTAAACCATTATGTAGAAGATCAGATTAAATAGGGGCCTTCACTCTCGCTATTGCCTGGCCTCTAATGCCTATTTGGTCGCTATGAGAATCGACATGAACAAAATAATTTTTAGGGAAACTGCAGTGTTTTATTACTACAAGTATCAGTCTTGCATATTTTAACCATTTGTCTTTTATTGCTATTTCGATTTCCTTAATTATTTATGGATTCTAAACTCATCGTTCTCAATGTCAGTATTTTCAGGAAAACTGATACATCTTACCTTTGTAAGGGTACTGTAGGTAATTCTGAAGCGTCTTTGCTGCGTTCCTTCGGCCCTTGAATGTGCTTGCTTTATATAAATTACAACGTCCTTTCATGTATTTGGATGTCCAACCTCTTTTACTTTGGCTTCATAATTTAACATCAAAGTTTTCCTCACTTGCATTTAGGCTTTGAATGGCCTCACAGCTTCCAAAACTAGGGTTTATAGCACATATTCCTGAATCGAAATCAAGTTGAGATATATCATATTAGTTATGTTAAGAAACTTAATAATTAGTGGTGTGTTATTATATAGGAAATAAAGCACTATGAGACGTATTGTATAATTCATTTTATAAATGGCATGCCGCTTGAGAAATTTGGTTTGAAGCAAAATATTATTACCGTAGCTGTTGACTCAAACAGACATCCTGACTAAAAGACTGACTGGCAAACAGACGGACAGGGTAAGAATAGATTGACTTGAAATTTCCTTGTTATATAATCATAGGATAACAGAACCCAAAATAAACGAAGCAGTTACGATATCATCTTCATTATTATCATCTCCTCTTACGCCTATCAACGCAAAGGGCCTCTGTTAGATCGATGCTTCTCCATCCATCGTCTCCTCCTTCACGCTTCATAGGCCTGGATCTTCCAACTCTTCTAGTGCATTGCGGAGCCCAATTAAATGTTTGGTGAACTAATCTCTCTTGGGGAGTGCCAAGAGCATGACCAAACCATCTCCATTTACCCCTTACCATGATCTCATCCACATATAGCACTCAAGTAATATCTCTTTTAGTTTTATTTCTAATCCTATAGTGCCATTTCACTCCCAATATTCTGGTCAGGGCTTTGTTCTTAAATCTACGGAATCTGTTTGATATTGTTTTATTTTCATACCACGACTCATGTCCATACAGTAACACCGACCTCACTAAACTGATATATAGTCTGATTTTTATATGTAATTTCAGGCGATTTGATTTCCAAATTTTACTTAACCTAGACAATGTCTGAATTTCTTTTATCAATCTTTCATTGAATCCCAAATATAAAGACCCTTTATTAGAGATCATAGTTCCTAAATATTTAAATGATTCTACTTCATTAATCCTTTCTCCTTCCTATGAAAATTCATCTTCCATTGCATTTCCCATGCTCATCATCTCTGTCTTTCTTCTATTCATCTTGAGCCCAGCCTCCTATGATATTTCATACATTCTGGTAAGCAAGCATGGCAAATTGTGTAGTGTTCTGCTAATAAGGATAGCATTATCAGCATACTCTAGGTCAGCTAATTTCCTGTTACCAATCCAGTCCAGTCCTTCTCTACCATCCCCAACTGTTCTATGCATTACGAAATTCATGAGGAGGAAAAACAACATAGTTGACAAAACATTCCCTTGGAGTACGTAGCGGTTCACTGGAAATTCATTTGAAAGGACTCCAGTAACATTATCTTTTGACTCACTATACTCATGAACACTTAATCAAATTCACATATTTGAGAAGAACTCCAAACTAACGCAGGACTCTCCACAATATTGTCCGGTGCACAATATCAAAGGCTTTTTCATAATCCACAAATGTCATCAAAGGTAGATTGCTACATTTCACACATTGCTGTACAACATGTCTTGAAATAAGAATTTGGTTAGTATAACTTCTACCTTTTTTAAATCCTGCGTGCTCATTCTCAACTTTTCAGCAATATTTCTCATTAGTATATTTATAATAAGCAAACTATATATTTTCATGACAACTGACGTAAGTGTGATGCCTTTGTAATTATTAGTCAGGTCTTTTTTTTTTCTTTTTTTTTTTGCCATCATTCCTAGCTCTCATTCATCATGTTTTGCCTCTTTACGCCACATTCTACAAAATCTCTTGTAAGTATTCTGGGAGTCACTTCATTTTCGGCCAATATCATCTCAGCTGTTATTCCATCGTATCCATGGGCTTTCCATCTCTTGAGTTTTTTAAGGGTAGCTACGACTTCAAACACACTGAATTCATGCATGGGCTCATCAAGGTGTTCCTGAGCTTCCGGTATATCAATCAAATTATTCCCTTTATATATCCTCCTAATGGCCTCACTAAAGTGTTCCATCCAACGTTGCCTTTCTTCATCTTCTGTTGTTATAACAGATCCATCTCTCTTTTGATGGGTATATGTTTCTTTTTCTTTGCCCCGTATGAATATTCGTAAAATGTAATATGAATTTATGCATATAAGTTTTGAACAGTAATATGACAATCAATTATTGAGTACGGTAACTGTAAAATGAACGAAAGGTTTGGATAATGATGAGAGAGAGAGAGAGAGAGAGAGAGAGAGAGAGAGAGAGAGAGAGAGAGAGAGAGAGAGAGAGAGAAATCACTGTGTATGATGAAGTATGAAAAAAAAATTGATTATAACTTGATAACGTAGTAATTAATGGCATACTTTAGCTTTTACCACTAGAGAATTGTGTTCTTCTTGGGGAGAAATTTTCATTCTAATGAGCCGCATAACGAACGTTTATGGAATATTATGCTTACTGCTTCGTAAAAAGCGATGTAATTGAGTTTAGAGGAAATTTAAAAAGAAGGTTCATTAGTCGGTTTTCACTTCGATAAGTAAATTCAGGTAAGAAAGATATTAGCATTTAACGGGATATTTCTTAACTTTATTTATGATGATTCAGGAGTCATCGAAATTTTAAAAAAATACACACACGTCGGAGAATATTTGGCAAGAATATTTTGTAATCGTTTACTCACTGTATTTTCTTTTTGGATGTATAGTGACCCATTAGCCCTGATAGCAAATCCCGTGTCACTTTGCACCATCGCCTGCTGCACATTTTAATCATTTCCTTTAGTAGGTGATCCAAGATGTCTTTCCATCTTATCCTGGTTGTGCCCAATGATTCCATCCCTCTATCGTTCCCTTCATTGCCCACTGTGGTATTCTATCCTCTTTTATGATTCAACTGATAATGATAATAAACTTAAGTAAGGGCATCGGATAATTTTTGTCTGGTTCTCTTTTTTTCCCTTGTTGCATTGGACCTCGACTTGCTTAACCGCCAACGGACTTGATTCCATCCCAATTGAAAAGATAGGTAAATAATAGATTTTCTCCAGTTGCAAATGCAGTGAGTGAAATAAAAAGAACGCTCAAAATAGAAAACTTTTGAAACGTCAGAAATATCATACTAGCTCTAGTTATCTTGTAACTGGAAATACCAAAGTCCTACGATATACAAATGCCAAGTGCACTCGAGTTATTTTTAGGAGCAAGACAAATTAGAGTTACTGGTGGCAGGAAACCGAATTGTTTAGAGCACTGTCAGAACAATTTCTTTCCAAAACGCTCTTGAAAATTTTTGGTTATGAAAAAGGACATAATAGATTTAATTTATTTCGTGTTGTGTATACACAAGCACCACGCTCCCTCGATTGTTTGCGGACATACAGTACATTTTTGAACGCACAGTACATTTTTGAACGCACTTTATCATAATTTTTCAAATTGTTTATAGCAATGTGCAATGTACAAAGGTATAAGGAATACGTCATCGTTACAACTAATAAGTGATTAGGCAATTGCAGGTAAACTTCAGGTCCGAAAATTGTTCTAGCACCAGTTACCTACATCAACAGTCTTTGGAAATCAAATTCCCATTTGAAACACTGGAATGACCATGAAACATTTCATCTGATAATCATACTGGAGATTGTGAAGTTGATGGCGAAATTATTACCTGTTGGGGTTTTTGGAAACAATTAGCTAATTGAATGAAACGTTGGTTGTAAAAATACAGCTCCATGGTGAAATTATTTGTGATAGAGGATCGTAAGTGTTGTGCTCTAAAATTATAATGGATTATCGATTAATTTTAATTGCTGAAGGCATCTTGATTTTTTTACTTGCATATCACTTGCATTTTACTTGCGTATTTGGAAATTATTCTTTTGTCTAGTCTGCTGTCTCTTTCCCCTTCCTGAGATGAAACGACCGTAACATAACTGCGTTGTTGACAATTTTGTTGGGAGTCACGTCGAACTCGCTGTTGTCTGT
>NC_090727.1:28692943-28722943 GCF_036898095.1 Palaemon carinicauda
AAAACTAATTTCATCTCAATTTTGATAGAAAAAGCGACATAAATATAGTATTGGACTATCAACACTAAAGCTGAAACTAGAGAGGCACTCAGTAGAAAGCAATTGTGTCTTCGCCACGCCAAGCAGCAGTCTTATTCGCTCTTAAACTCCACAGCATAATTGTACTTCGATGTATTTTCTTCAAAATCTATTGGATTTGTCCTTGGGTCACATACCCCACAGGTCCACCAAGTTTCGTTTGAATAGCTTCAATAGTTTTGGCGTAACGTCATTCACAAACAAATAACAAACTGATAAAATATATAGTATATTACCACACAGAATATCACGTAATCACATTCATTAATCATATTTCAAAATTACATATTTCACAACATGATATTTCGTAGTAGTCGCAAAAGATATTTATTTGTTATAATAATAGTTTAACATTTGGTTCATATATATATATATATATATATATATATATATATATATATATATATATATATATATATATATATATATATATATATTTGAAGCAGCAAATACGAATAAATATAACAGAACAATAGAGAAAAAGTTGGAGTGACCAAATATAGTCTAGGAAATTGGCGGGAAGTTGCATGGCCATGCGTCTGTGGTACGGTTGATGGCGTTTCAATTTCAGTGGTCAATCTGTACTTATTTGTCGGACGTGTGAATGTCCTGTTTTATTGTGATACCAATTATGATACATTACACGTTTTGCATAATCTTGGATTCATTACCTGTAATAGTAAAAGTTTTAAAAGAGATATTAAGTGTAGGCCAACGTCTTCGTGTGTGTGTGTGTGTGTGTGTGTGTGTGTGTGTGTGTGTGTGTGTGTGTAGGCCATTTCGAATGTTTAAGGCTGTCCAGCAAATCCTCTTTAAGATTTTACATTAACATTTTTGTTTGATCAACGTAGATGTTTTGATTGATTAGTTTTGGCTATGTGGCCCTGTTCATTACGTTCAGGTGAACTGAGTTACTTGAATAGGAAAAGGGAAACCTAATAAATATGTAGGTTAGACCCATTTGTACAAACATGTTCACACACACACACACACACACACACACACATACAAATTTCAGGTTCAAACAGGGTACGTTGAGCACATTCCATTCATATGTGAGACTCATTATTCCTCTTAACTAAGAAATGTTAAGTATATGTGTTACACCTATTCAAGTACACAGTTATTGAAGTGACATTATAATTAATTATTATTATTATTATTATTATTATTATTATTATTATAAACTGATTAAATCCATATGGGATTCATTGGCTAGATACATCAAAGGATAGCCAGTTCCTTGTGATGCGCAGTGCCTATCTCACTAAGGTAAAGGTCCCCTGCCGGTTCATACTCATTCCAGTAAGATCATCCGCGAGGCATCAGGGTTAAAAGTCGAAAAGACATCTTGTATATCGCCTTAAACCCAATCGGTCATCCTGCTGGCAGTCACCATGAGAAATTCATCATCATCATCATCTCCTCCCACACCTATTGACACAAAGTGCCTGGGTTAGATTTCGACAGCAGACTCTATCTTGAGCTTTTAAATCAATACTTACCCATTCATCATCTCCCACTTCACGCTTCATAGTCCTCAGTCATGTAGGCCTGGGTCTTCCAACTCTTCTAGCGCCTTCTGGAGCCAAGCTGAACGTATGATGATTAGTTCACTACATGGCTGAGGACTATGAAGAGTGAAGTAGGAGACAATGAAGGGAGAAGTATTGATTTAAAAGCTCAAGATAGAGACGACTGGCGAAATCTAATAGAGGCCCTTTGCGTCAATGGGAGTAAGAGATGATGATGATTATTATTGATATAAATGAAAAGATTTCAAATTATTATGGTTAGGATTTCTTAATATTTAGATAACATGTTATTCCCAAAGCACTCAAATTGGGAGACCCTTTACGATCTTCCTCTAAGTTGAACGATATTTTCATAATATTTCGCCCAATGAAAATAGGAATTTTTCTCTGAATTGAGCGATAGTTTCATATTGCTTCAATCTTTTGAAAGAGTTGGAGATTTTAGGAAAGATTTTGAGGACAAATTGCAGAATATGAAAATTGTTTGTTAGTGGAGATATATATATATATATATATATATATATATATATATATATATATATATATATATATATATATATGTGTGTGTGTGTGTGTGTGTGTGTGTGTGTGTGTAAATTTAGCTTTAATTCTGTTAATCATAACTTTATTTGAGGAATTTATGCTTTATTTTAGTGTAGGCCTAAGAGATGTGTTTCCAGATGCCTATTCCATGCTTAAAACTGTAAAATTTTTACAATGATAACTACTTATGCGAAGTCGAAGTTAGAATTAAAGACATTCGAACACTAGATACGTCTCCTTCGCGATAAGGATAAAGTAAATGGACCGATATCTATAGCTAGACTTACGCTATTGTTTCTATGTAGATTTTCTTTAGTATTTGAATAATTTTGGCATAATTCCCTGAGAAGATAATTATTTTGTTCTTGCAGTTAGTCTAGTGAAATGGGATAGGAGAGAGACAGGGCTGTTGGGATGGGATAGTACTAACATCTACGGTCCGTTGCAAGGAGCAGCTTGTTATGGTAAATGTGCATTCGTGTGTGTATGTTTGTACAAGGCTAGTACCTTCAACATGTAAGATTTCTAGACGTTAATAAGTCTATTTGAAAATATATATTTGAACATTTGCATTTTATAATGTAGGGGAAAATGGAACAGATAACATAACGAAAATATCAATAAATGACACATGATGAACAAAATAGAAATGTTGACGTTTCAAAAATCGAATGATTCTAGTGAGCAGCGTTGCCAAATTTCCTCCTAACAACATTATTCCCCTTAATAACACTGATACTGCATTAGACGTTCCATTTACATTTGGCACATGCGAGGCTAACCAAAGACTATGCTTTAGCATTATAGAGAAAATATTAATTATAATCTCTCTCTCTCTCTCTCTCTCTCTCTCTCTCTCTCTCTCTCTCTCTCTCTCTCTCTCTCTCTCTCTCTTAAATCTATGCTGTCCAACCTCTCGGATTCTTACTTCGTGTCGATCTCTGAGTTGTCCAAATATGTTCATATTTATTAATAAATAAAAAATAATGGTTATATATAATAACATAATTACAAATATGAAGATATTCAGAAGATAAATGCGTCTACAAACAATGCATGAGAGAGAGAGAGAGAGAGAGAGAGAGAGAGAGAGAGAGAGAGATTTTACGTAATACAGTCTCAGAGATATTGCGGTTTCCGTTGCCAGAATAGGATGAATTGGAAAGCAATAATTATTGGGTCCTGTTGATAGAAGAATTTCCGTATAGAATTTGACTCGTCTCTCCCACCGTCTCGTCCGGTTGCACATTTTATTATTATTATTATTATTATTATTATTATTACTTGCTAAGCTACAACCCTAGTTGAAAAAGCAGGATACTATAAGCCCAGGGGCTCCAACAGGGAAAATAGCCCTGTGAGGAAAGGAAAAAAAAAATTAAATATTTTAAGAAGAGTAACATTACAATAAATAAATACCTATAAAAATTCAAAAACTTCAAAAAAACAAGAGGAAAAGAAATAAGATAACAGAGGGCCCTAGTGTATCCTCAAGCAAGAGAACTCTAACCCAAGGCAGTGGAAGACCATGGTACAGAGGTTATGGCACTACCCAAGACTAGAGAACAATGGTTTGATTTTGGAGTGTCCTTCTCCTAGAAAAGCTGCTAATATTGTGCGTTGTGACAACCAACTACTTATAGACTACGCTTTCTCTCTCTCTCTCTCTCTCTCTCTCTCTCTCTCTCTCTCAATTAGCAACACGAAACTAAATCAGTTTTAGTTCTCTTTAAGTACAGAGAGAGAGAGAGAGAGAGAGAGAAAGAGAGAGAGAGAGAGAGAGAGTCTCTATGAGAACTTTCTCGTTTCCTTCCATGCCAGAAGGGTGTATGTGACATTGGGAGGATTTCCTTCTCTATTCCCTTGTCTTTAAGGTCGATGATAACTCATGAGTAGCTTAAATTTACTGCATATCGATACGTCTAGTTTTTTAGAAACTATTTGAAAATTGTCATTTTGTAATAAATGTGAAAATGTTATCGATAATATTATGAAAATTATCGATAAATGACACATTATGAACAAAATAAAAATGCTTTTATTTCAGACAAAGAATAATGCGAGTGATAGATGAGCAGTTGCCATATTACCTCCTGACGGCATTATTTCCTTAACTAATATTGATACTGGAGATATACATATATATATATATATATATATATATATATATATTATATATATATATATATATATATATATATATATATAATATATATATATATATATATATATATATAGGCTATATCGTATCGCCAGCTGTTGTCTATTCAAGCAAAACCACCTACACATAAGCCGGACGTCATAGAGAGCATCGAGGCCTATGCACACACAAAACGATATATTCAGATATTGGGTCCAGATATATTTTGCATAACATAAGATACACATTCTCAGTTAGAATTTATTATATATAATAATAAACAAAATCCCCCAAAAGGTAAGAAATTACATAACATTTTAATATTTTAGTGTTTATCCAGTTACCTTGAACAATCTGTTCTCACCCTTACGACGTCAGGCAGTAAGGGGGATTATTTCCTTTGTCCTTTTAGTAATGATATATACTCTTTAACGGAAGAGTTTTCGCAGAGAGAGAGAGAGAGAGAGAGAGAGAGAGAGAGAGAGAGAGAGAGAGATCAAACTCTCAAATGCACATAGAGGTTTCTCGTTCATATAGAGCCCGACGAAATATTCTGTTGTTTATCCCGGATAAATTGGCTCAGCAATAGGACGTTCATACCCCCCTCTCTCTCTCTCTCTCTCTCCTCTCTCTCTCTCTCTCTCTCTCTCTCTCTCAATGTTGAACAAATGCAAGAATATGTATACCATAGCATTAGTTTGCTTTCTATTCAAACAAAACCTTCACTAACTTTAAACAAGATTAATCAAAATGTTTCCCTCCATAAAGATCCCAGTCAAGAGAATTTTCAATTAATAGGTTTCCAAATAGTATCATTATAATGATCGTCCTTAAACAGCCTATAGCAAGTAGGCCTATTTCAAATAATTTGATAAATTGATTGATTAAAAGCTTGCAATTAATTTTTGTATTCGTAATTTGGCCTTTTTAATGCATTCGCTATTTTTCCTGATTCACAGAAGAAGAAGAAGAAAAAGATAGTAATTTTAAATTAGTGTCAATTGGCCATTATCATTAAACTCTATAATTGAATATATATGTATATATTGAATATATATAATATTGAATATATATATATATATATAGCCTATATATATATATGAGAAACTATCACTCAAATCATAGAACGATAAACTATAAACTACTAACTAGAAATGTCTGTTTATTCTTAGATAAATGGATTTTCACTAAACCAACTCGGATCTTTGGAAAAAAAACCCACCCTCTCTCTCTCTCTCTCTCTCTCTCTCTCTCTCTCTCTCTCTCTCTCTCTCTCTCTCTCTCTCTCTCTCTCATCGTAATGTTACTCTTGGTCAGGAACACTTTATAGACTCACACTGCTGTTTTTTTTTTTTCGTTACATCATTATTTGTTGTCTACCTATTTATGAAGTATGAGAGAGAGAGAGAGAGAGAGAGCGCTCGCATTTCAAGTACAACACATCCTAGTTTAAAGTGTCACATGTTATGGAAGGAAAAATATGACTCCTAAGACACTTTCTACTTATAAAACTTACGCCGCAAATACTTTAAACCAATTACTTTACAGGAGGTTTCCTTATGCAAGAGCTTATATAAAAGTCACACCTACACATTCTAAAGATCACATTCACACACACACACACACACTACCTATCATGCCTCTATGTCAATGCGTAATATGATGTGTGGACAGACTGTTGGTTATGCGTGATTTTGTGGGTATTTTAGCAAAGAAACATCATTGCCTAGCAATCTGCTGGACGAGGATTCGAGACTCACTCAGGTCGAATAGTTTTTCTGAAACATCACCATCCTTGTGAGCTAAGGATGGGGGGAAGTTTGGGGGAGCCTATAGGTCTACCTGTTGAGCCATCAGCAGCCATTGCCTGGCTCTCCCTGGTCAACTAAAACACTGGTTGGATAAGCAGGATGCTATAAGCCCAATTTCTCCACAAAGGTAAAATAGACCAGTGAGGAAAGGAAATGATAAATTACAAGAGAAGTAATGAAAAATTAAAATTGAGAGAGAGAGAGAGAGAGAGAGAGAGAGAGAGAGAGAGAGAGAGTTAAGCAACTTTTGTGCATATCACTTGGTCAAGGATCACATGAATGAAAGAATGAATGATGTCTAGGCTACATAAGATATATTACTTTTAATGTTATTGTTCCATATATATTTTATTTTTCCTTGTTTCCTTTCCTCACTGGGCTATTTCCCCTGTTGGGGCCCTACTTTTCCTACTAGGGTTGTAGCTTAGCAAATAATAATATAATAATAATAATAATAATAATAATAATAATACAGATGCAGTTTGAAATCTCGTTTTGAAGCTTAAACCTTTTATTTTTACAATTACGAACTTTAAATGCACAATAAACTAACATTACTGTGAGAAAGACCTCGTAAATCATTTAAACGATTTACAGTATTGCGGGGTTGAATGAGATTATAGGCCTAGTGTGGTTGTTTCTTTGAACATTGAAACTTATTTCTTTAGTTCTGGTCAAACTCTTCCATTCAATATGACTAAAAAGTCAATTTCATATTTAATATAGATAATAATAGACAAAATCTACTGAAGACAAATAATTACATAATAAATATTGTAAAGTATTCAGTTCCATGGAGCAAACTGTTCTCACTCTTATGGTGTCACGCATTAAGGGTGATTATCTCCGTTGCTTTTTTTACAATGGTATACGTTCTTTTTTAACGGAGGAATTTTGGCATATGTGGATCAATGTATATATGGGGAGAGAGAGAGAGAGAGAGAGAGAGAGAGAGAGAGAGAGAGAGTTGATTTAACACTAAAGAATCACATGAAGTCAAAGGATTTCTCGTCTCCAAGTCCAAACGTTTGATTCGATTTGGCATCGGCTTCGTTTTTATAAATTTAGATTGAATTCTCTTAATCATAACTTTATTAGAGAAATTTATGCTGTGTGTTAGTTTAGCCTATTCCATGCCTAAAACCGTAAAACGTTTATAATGATAACTGCTTAAGCAGAGTCGAAGTTAGAATTAAAGACATTCGAACACGACATGCGCCTATTTCGCGTTATGATAAAGCAGTCTTTTAAGTGAGTCCTGGGATTAAGTGAATGGCTATGATACGTAAACTAGGCCTACTCCATTGTTTTCTATGTAGGTTTTCTCTGTCGTTTGAATAATTTTGGCTTAATTACCCAAGGAGACACTTATTTTGACTTGCAGTTAGTCTAGTGAAATGGAATAGGACTAACATCTACGGTCTGTTGCAAGGAGCAGCTTGGTATGGTAAATGTGTGTGTGCGTGCGTGTGTTTGTGCAAGCATAATACCTTGAACAATATGATTTCTAGACGTTAATAAGTCGATTTGAAAATATATATGTTTGAAAATTTGCATTTTGTAATGTAGGGGAAATAATACAGATAATATAATGAAAATGACAATAAATGACACATTATAAACAAAATTAAACTAATTGATATTTAAAAAATAAATGATTCGAGTGACATATGAGCAGCGATGCCAAATTTCTTCCTAATAACATTATTTCCCTTACTAATATTGATACTGGATTAGACATTATATTTACATTTGGCAACAAGTGAAGATAATCAAAACAATGTTTTAAATATGATAGGGAATACATGGAATAAAATCTCTCTCTCTCTCTCTCTCTCTCTCTCTCTCTCTCTCTCTCTCTCTCTCTTTTCCTCTTATTCCTTTGTTCTCTAATACCAATATCCTTTGCCTATGGGTATATATGAAATGTAATTGTGTGTACATGCATGGATATAGGGGACAAATCTGAGAGAGAGAGAGAGAGAGGAGAGAGAGAGAGAGAGAGAGAGAGAGAGAGAATAAGTTCGAGTGTAATCCTACGCAATAGACCAAAGTCCATGTGATTAGCTTTCCTATTTTCATTGTGTCGTAAGGTAGCTTCTTCCCCCATCGGCCTCTGCTCTAAAATCGAAAGACATAATAATGAATTAAGTCTTTATTATGATGAAAAAGGTCTTTTATTATAAATCATAAGGGAGTGGAGAGGCAGGGTTGACTAGGCCTATTCTACCAGACACCATTCCTCTCCCTCTTTCTTCTCCAACAATCTTCAACATACTTTGACCTAATATTATTCCTCCAATATTCTATCACTTCTCTCACAATCTACCTTCAACAGTCAATCTCCACCAATCTTTCGTCAGTCTCGCCCAGTCTTCAATGCTCCCACAATTTCAAAACTAGATCCTCCACAGTTTTCCTCCAACACCTTATCTTCAACTGTCTCTCTCTCTCTCTCTCTCTCTCTCTCTCTCTCTCTCTCTCTCTCTCTCTCTCTCTCTCTCAAAATATAACGTAAATATCATTTTGTTTAAAATTTAATCTTGGCATTAATTTTAGTTTCGATCTCATTTTTATGAATTATTTTGTTAGATCTGTTCATAAGTCGCCTCTCCCTCCCCCCCCTCTCTCTCTCCCCTTTCACTTACTCGAGATTCAGTGTAAAAAAATTTGCTTGTTTTAATTTTAACATATCCTAAATATCATTTCGATCCCAGTTTTCGATGTTAATTAGTTAGTAGTAACCTTCAGTTATACCTTTATAACATTCATTTTCACTCCTCCCTTCTTTTCCCCTACTTTTCCCCTCCCTTCTCCCTTGACTTCCTTTCTCTCTTTACGCGTTTCAACATGAAATTCTACTCTTAAAGACACTGAGCAACATTATCTAAAAATAGATCGCCTCTCGATAATCATGCACATGTTCTTCTCAATTCCCCCTTCCTCCTTCCCCTCCCTGTTTTCCACCTCTCCTCCCGTTGAATTAACATGAATAATAATGCTTGAAATTATATTCATATTAATTTTAGTCGCCTCCCCTTCCACTCTCCTCCTGCGATACAGCGTAATACTAAGTTTGCTCTCTTACTAGTGTCCGAGGTAGAATCCTTCAAGCATTTAGGAACTATGATCTCTAATACAGGGTCTTTAGAATTCGAGTTTAAAGATTGAATAAAAAAAAGCAAATCAGACAGTGGCTTCGTTAAGTAAAAATCAAAACGCCTCTAATGACATATAAAAGTCAGGCTTTATATCAGTTTGGTGAGATCGGCGTTACTCTAACGACACTAGTCATGGTATGACAATGAAACATTATCTAAGTGATTTTGTAGATTTGAGAACAAAGACCTCAGAATAATATTGGGAGTTGAATGGCAGGACAGGATTGGAAATGAAAATATAAGAGAGATTACTCTAGTGCCATATGTGGATGAGTTCATGGTGAGGGGGTAGATGGAGATGGTTTGGGCATGCTCTTCGCACTCCCCAAGAGAGATTAGTTCACCGAACTTTCAACTAGGCTCTACAAGGCATCAGAAGAGTAGGGAGACCCAAGCCTACATGGCTGAGACTATGAGGCGTCAAGTCGAAGATGATGAATGGAGTAGTATTGATTTAAAAGCTGAAGATTGAGACGACTGGCGAAATCTAATCTAGGCCCTTTGCGTCAGAGAGAGAGAGTGAGAGAGAGAGAGAGAGAAAGAGAGAGAGAGAGAGAGAGAGAGAGAGAGAGAGTCTGCATGTTCCTGAATTGCTAAAATAACCATCTAAGATACAAAGTTGCACTAGGTAAAAAAAACCATATTGAACTAGGAAGGCACTCAGAGTGCGTATTTCGGTCGACATTTTGCTTGCCCTTGACCTTTGACCTAGGACTTTCAAAACTGAATCACTTCAACGTATCAATATAACAATTAATCCCTGAAAGTTTCACTACTCTGTGAGTAAAATTGTGGCCAGGAAGTTGTTCACAAACAAACAGACAAACACAAGAATAGGGGCGAAACATAACCTCCTTCCAACTTTGTTAGCGAAGGTTACAAGTGATAAGAAATTTCGAAAAGAATAACTCGAAATATTTCGTTTTAATTGCTTTAGTGGGTAACAATTATTCAACTAAACCGAGATTAAAAACATCATAAAAAACATTACCTAAATTACATACATATACATACACATACATACATACACACACCATACATGCACTGTATATATACCTCGAAAGCAAGAGAATTAATTCAGAAACGCATTAGATATGTGCATAACAATTAGATTAGGCCTAACCAAAAACGTAGTTACTCTCTCTCTCTCTCTCTCTCTCTCTCTCTCTCTCTCTCTCTCTCTCTCAACGGATTTGACTGAAGAAATTCTTACCACTTTTGCTTAAATCTGAAAAATTATTAGAAATACAACAAAAGCGTTAGCCTGCACTCAATGCCGTTACTGATCTTAATATATTTTGAATAACACCTCTCTTGTAGTTTATTCATTTCATTGGGCTATTTTTCCCTGTTGGGTCTTTGAGCTTATAGCTTCCTGGTTTTCCAACTAGGGTTGTAGCTTAGCTAGTAATAATAGTATTAAAATAGACCTTTCATGTATAAACTATGAACTTGGTCCGCATGTTCAACATACAAGCATTCGCTGCTAGTTTGAACTTTTGAAGTTCCACCGATTCAGCTGCACAGTTAGGAAGTACATTTTACTTCCATACAAAACATGGAAATGTATTATATTCGGTATCACATTAAAAAATGTGTCATTTACAGGCTCAACAAATAAGGAAAATTTGACACGCCATCAACCGTCATCGGTTTAATCTCGCTAAATCGTTCCAGCTGCAGTGGTACGGAGGGCCTTCCAGGTGGTACGCGAACACTTTCGGGGTCATGAACGTGGAGAGCAAACGCTACGGAATGTTCGAACTCCTGACTTTCCTTGAGAGGGAGCCCACTGATGAATTTGCCCAAGGAATCGTCCATCACCTCTCACTGGTCAAGATTGAATTGAAGCATTACTTCCCGGACGTGACATGATGTGCCTACGTCGCCAATCCGTTCTCCGTTGATCCAGCCGATCTGCCTGTTGGGACCGGGGAACAAGAGGAACTCATAGATATCCAGGCTGACGAGACAGCAAAGATGAAGCACATAGAATGCTCTCTTTTAAACTTCTGGGTGAGCATGGCCTCCTCGTACCCGACGCTAACCCGTCACGCTGTTCCCCAGCTACTGATTTTCCCCTCGACGTGGGAGTGTGAACACTGGTTCTCAGCCGGAACCGTCTTGCTGCGCCTGGGCATGATTTCCGATGTGCTGTGAGCAAAGTCATGCCCCGCGTTGACCAGCTGGTGGAGAAGAAGCAGATACAGCCCTCGCATTGAGTTGTTGTTTTCTTAGTTAATTTGCGTGTTCTATTTTTACAATTATAGAAATAAAGTGGTATCTGATCGAATTTAGTTTCTCTGGAACCAGGTGGTACGCGGCGACTGTACAGGACCTCCAAGTGGTACTCGATCACAAAAAGGTTGGGAATCACTGAGCTAGTCCAATGACCAGAAGTTGACGAATGTGCTTGATTATGAAATAAGATTTCCATATACGTTTTATCCCTAAAACTAATTTCATCTCAATTTTGATAGAATAAGCGATCATAAATATAGTATTGGACTATCAACACTAAAGCTAAACCTAGAGAGGCACTCAGTAGAAAGCAAGTATGGTCTTCGCCATGTCAAGCAGCAGTCTTATTTTGCTCTTAGGGCTCGGCCAGACCAAGCGCGATGAGCGGCGAGGTTAGCGGTATGACTCGGGTGGCAAGCCAGCGACAAAATGTTGGGTGGCCACACCGGAACCGCCACACCTCTCTTGAGTAGGAAATTATTTCCGATTGAAAATCGTTATTTTAATCTGAACTATAAATTACACAAGAGTCTGGAGTCACGATTTTAATAAACAGAGAAGGGAAAATAAGTTAATTTTGAAATTAATGTTACCAGTCTCGTTTGTACGGCGACAGATTTAATGAATATTTCACAAGTCTTTTGATTCTTTGACGGCAACATCCTTCCTGGATTCAGACTCAAAAAACAAACATCGAACTATAGACAACCTCAATCTCTCTCTTACCAGCTATTGTAATGGCTTCAATTATGTTAAAGTTCACGAAAAATCATTGTCCCTTTCATTCCAGAATTAACTAGCATTTGCATAAGATATATTGGTTAAGTGTACATATGATTCTTTTCACATTCGAAATTTCTCTCTCTCTCTCTCTCTCTCTCTCTCTCTCTCTCTCTCTCTCTCTCTCTCTCTCTCTCTATATATATATATATATATATATATATATATATATATATATATATATATATATATATATATAGATATATATATATAACTAAATGGTGATTAAATAGGTCGCAAAGCACAAAAAAAAGCGTAGGCCTACCCACTATTTTATTACCATCCATTTGCAGTTGATCGCCATATCTTCCATTTATTTAATTTATTTTTGCTTTCCGAAACACCTCCCAATAAATTGTTGGTTAGTTATGAATGGAAACGAACAATTGAACGTGTACCCCTTCAGGAACTGATGAAAAATGGCGTAATATTGGGTGAAGACGCTCGAACCGCCGCGATTTTTTAAAACATGAAACATAGTCTGGCGGCAACTGCAGCGGTTGGAGGCTTCCCGCGCCTCCTATCAGGCCACCTACATTGGATACCCAAGGTTTCAATTTGCCGCGGGAACCTCTTGCCGCTAACCTCGCCGCTAGCCGCGCTTGGTCTGGCCCAGGGCCCTTAGACTCCACTGCCTAATTGTACTTCGGTGTATTTTCTTCAAAATCTAATGGATTTGTCCTTGGGTCACATACCCCACAGGTCCACCAAGTTTCGTTTGAATAGGTACAACAGATTTGACGTAATGTCATTCACAAACAAATAACAAACTGGTAAAATATGCAGCATATTTTCTCATAAAATATCACGTAATCACATTCATTTATTCATATTTTAAAATTACATAATTCACAACATGATATTTCGTAGTAGTAAAAAAGATGTTTATTTATCATAATAATAGTTTAACATTTGGTTCATTACACACACACACACACACACACACACATATATATATATATATATATATATATATACTATATATATATATATAGTATATAATATATAGATATATATATATATATATATATATATATATATATATATATATATATATATATTTGAAGCAGCAAATACGAATAAGTATAACAGAACAATAGAGAAAAAGTTGGAGTGACCAAATATAGCCTAGGAAATTGGCGGTACGTTGCATAGCAATGCGTCTGTGGTAACGGTTGATGGCGTTTCAATTTCAGTGGTCAATCTGTACTTATTTGTCGGACAAGTGTGTGTGGTGTGTGTGTGTATGTGTGTGTGCAGGCCGTTTCGAATTTCTAACTCTGTCTGGCAAATCTTCTTTAAGTTTTTAAAATGTCATTTTTATTTGTTCAACGTAGATGTATTGATCGAGAGCTTTTATCTACGTCGCCCTGTCTGTTCTTTACGCTCAACTGAACGAATTTATTTGAAGAGGAAAGGGAAACCTAATGAATATGTAGGTTAGACCCATTTGTACAAACTTGTTCACACACACACACACACACACACACGCTCAATTTCAGGTTCAAAGAGGATGTTGAACACATTCCATTCATATGTGAGACTCATTATTCCTCTTAACTAAGAAATGTGCAGTCGTTGGAGTGACATTATAATCAAGTAACAAGTTATTATTATTATTATTATTATTATTATTATTATTCTAAATGAAAAAATCCCAAGTGATTTCGGTTCGATTTTCTCTCTGGATAACCTGTCATTTCCAAAGCACTCGGACTGGGGTCCTCTCTCTGTGCTTCCTCGGAGTTGAGCGATATTATCACACTATTTTGGTCGATGGAAACTAGGAATTTTCCTCTGAATTGAGCGATAGTTTCATATTGCTTCGCCCTTTGGAATGAATTAGAGGTTTTAGGCGCCAAGTTCCAGCATATGGTAATTGGCCATTAGTGGATATATATATATATATATATATATATATATATATATATATATATATATATATTATATATATATATATATATATATATATATATTTATTTACAAAATAGCTACAGCAACAATAACAAATGCAGTCCACTGCAGGACTAAAGCCTCAGACATGACTTGAGTAATAATAATAATAATAATAATAATAATAATCATCATCATCATCATTTCTTATATCATTTATTTATCTCCTTATTTCCTTTTCCTTTCCTCACTTGCTTTTCCAACCAGTGTTGTAGCTTAGCAAATAATAATAATAATAATTAATAATAATAATAATAATAATAATAACAAATGCAGCCGTTTCTAATCCACTACAGGACAAAGACCTCAGACATGTCCTTATTCATATCTTGGGTTTGGCCAGTTTTCATCACCCGCTGGCCAGTGCGGATTAGTGATGGTGGGAGACTTTAGTCTGCTCGCTCAAAGCAAACCAATCTAGTATGGTTGGCCATGACTTAGTACAGCTTTGCTGATCATGTCGATACACAAAAGAAACAGCTGTTGATTGATTTTCGAGAGAGAGAGAGAGAGAGAGAGAGAGAGAGAGAGAGAGAGAGAGAGAATTTGGCATTTTACAACAAAGGGGGAAAACGATATAGTTAATATAACGAAAATAGCAATAAAAATAACATATTTCTAACAAAATAGAAATATTGATGTTTCATAAACCGAATGATTCGAGTGACTGTGACTGCAGAGTTGCCCAATATCATTTCTATTCTCAGAGAAATTGAAATAGAATGTGCGTGATATATATGTATGTATGTATATAATAATAATAATAATAATAATAATAATAATAATAATAATAATAATAATAATAATAATAATAATAATAACGGGAAACCTATAGAATACATAATTTTAAAAACATAAACGTAAGATTTTGTTTTTTCTCTGAAATTTCTCTCTCCTTCTCTCTCTCTCTCTCTCTCTCTCTCTCTCTTGCTGCATATACTTTCTGTGGTTTGTGTGTGAGCGAGACCCTGGAGAGTCACTACCCTAAATGCTGATAGCTGACTCCGAGTCTCGCTGACACTGTGACTAACCGAACACTCTCTCAGCAAGCTGTCAGCCAGGACTGTCACTGCTCGCAGTTTGACAGTTTAAACAGTTTGACTGAGACAGTTTTTGATACTGTTGCAGTTTGGAAAGTGTATATTAACTTATACAAAATACATTCGGACTCGATAACAAAATATATCATGAATGATGGAAGAGGCGGGAAAATGTTTTTCTGTGTGTATACACAATATGGTCACTATAACTTGGTGGATGAATGCGCTCTCTCTCTCTCTCTCTCTCTCTCTCTCTCTCTCTCTCTCTCTCCAGCTTTCAAAGGTAAACTAATAGATAAATGAAATCATGTGTGTGTTGGCAACGGTGCAAGGAGTCTAGTCCGTAGCGAGGCAGTGGCTCAGCTTGGTTCATAAGCGAGGCTACTGATATTTAGATGCAATCACGAGATTATCTGCTATTTCCAAGCAACTGAGACTCTTTCAATTGCTTGCACGAGGTTTACATCACACAAATGGTTCCGAGACTCAGAAGAATCTGAGTAACATGTTGACAGAAGAGGTCACGTGATCTTGGGTTCATGAAGGCACTCAATTTCGCATGACTGAGACTTTGACTTCAATTCAACACAAGTAGTTATCATATCACTCTTTTCTTGGGGCAACATTAGCCGAAAATTGATAGGTTTTACCTACACGTAATATATAAATAATTCAGGAATCACCTATTGTATTGTATTCGTTACTTACATAAGTTGGAATTTTTGAAAATTAAAACGAAGTCAAACCCAATCGACTCGGCGAGAGGTTGACGGTAAGTAAAGGCGGGAAATTTCGGTTTATGACTATTTTAAAAACGAAAACATCTAATAATATAAACAATTAAAACATTGAATAGTATGTGCGTGGAGAGAGAGAGAGAGAGAGAGAGAGAGAGAGATTCTATATATAATATATTCCCCATAATGGTAAACCACCTTCTTGGAAGAGCATCGCTTGTTGCCAAATGTAAGTTGAAGACCAAGCCCAGTATTAGTGTTAGAGGGAATTATATTGTCAGGAGGAAAAGTGGCAGCGCCGCTCATTAGAATAACCTGATGTGTGAAATATAAAATTTAAATTTTGTTCAATATGTATCTTTTATTTTTTAGTTTCATTACAGACATTGATTTCTCTAAACATAATGACAGTTTCAATTATATTCCTGAATAGAAAAGAAACCACCTATCGATATGCAGTGAATCGAAGTTAATCAAGAGTTATCATCGACCTTAAAGACGAGGGAATAGAGAAGGAAATCCTCCCACTGTCACATACGCCCTTCTGGCATTGAAGGAAACGAGCAAGTTCCCATAGACATAGAGAGACGCTACTCTCTCTCTCTCTCTCTCTCTCTCTCTCTCTCTCCTCTCCTCTCTCTCTCTCTCTCTCTCTCTCCAAGACTAAAAATTCTCGTTTAACATTAAGCAGCGAATAATATATATCTATTTCTCAGTTGATAATTGCATTCAGACCTTAGTTAGGTAGGGAGAGAGAGAGAGATAATTACCATTATGAACTGCTACTATCACCACTAGTATCACTTTAAGACTAGTATCACTAATATTATAACTACTATCATTACTACTCTCACTATTAGTATCAATACTACTATAACTACTATTATTATTACTAGTATCACTACTAGTATAACTACTACTATTACTATTAGTATCACTACTACCATAACCACTTCTATTATTACTAGTATCACTGCTATTATAACTACTAGTATCACTACTAGTATTGCTACTATCACTAATAGTATCACTACTACTATCACTACTAGTATCACTACTACTATCACTAATAGTATCACTACTACTATCACTACTAGTATCACTACTACTATTACTACTAGTATCACTACTACTATAACTACTATTATTACTACTAGTATCACTACTACTATAACTACTAGTATCACTACTATTGTTACTACTAGTATCACTACTACTATAAACTACTAGTATGAATACTACTATAGCTACTGCTATCACTGCTAGTATCGATACTACTATAACTACTAGTATCACTACTACTATTACTTTAGAATCACTACTGCTAAAACTACTACTACTATTACTAGTAATGAAAATAAAGAAATTTAGAGCCATTATTCTATCGTAAAAGACACCACATCTTTTCTTTCATTAATCACTATGACATCTTCATTTCCATATAGGTAAGATTTGTATGTGTAAAAACCACTTTCTTAGAGGGTGTAGTAGTGTTGTGTAGAGGGCACGTTACTCTCTCTCTCTCTCTCTCTCTCTCTCTCTCTCTCTCTCTCTCTCTCTCTCTCTCTCTCTCTCTCTCGCGGAGTTTCATGAACAAATTAATGGAATTTTGAACAAAATTTTCTGGGAAACACTTAATTCAAATAAGCTGATTCGTTGTGATTAGATTTTCTCATTTTATTTCGTTTTGTAGACTGAAGTTTTAATCCTTGCTGAGACATGTTAGTGAGGATCTCCTATTTCATTATTAATATTTTCGATTTAAAACAGAGGCCGATGGGGGAAGAAGCTACCTTAAGGTAATAAAATCATAGAAAGCGGTCATTGTTTTGTGTGTATGGTAATGACTTGAACGTATTTAGTGCATCAATTCAACCAGACGAGTTTCTTTAGTGTATGTATATACTGTAAGCACTATGTCAGGTTATGATGAATTCAAGACGAACAGCTGTTTGGAATATAGGTGATATTTTGCTTAATAAATATAAAAGAATTCGACTTTTTGTGACGGCATTCTTTTCAATAAAGTACGAAAGAGGAGACATGCACATTTTATATAATTTTCCTTTAGTCGTACAAAGAACAGTACGTCATTCCTACAGACAACTTTCCAAGGGCAGCTGCTCTCATTATCGTCTTACAGATACGGCTATGATCTTCTTCTTCTTCTTCTTCCAATTTGCTGGGAAATTTTATTCAATGGTGTAGGTTGTAATATGTAGGTGGGGTATGTCCTATCTCCTCTGCTTGTGGTGTTGGCGGGTGTAGGTTTAGGTGTAGGTGCTGTGTAGGAAGTTCTGGATATGTGTTTGGCCCGTTGGACTCAAGACCTGATAAATGTGATCTTTGTATCTGACGGGAGAGGGGTGGGGGGGGGGGGGGTTGGGGGGGGGGTTGTTAATGCATTTTACAGTGTCATGTTGGAGATTGCGAAATACCTTCGTACAATTCTCACCTCATAAAATCCTCTAATGGGAGCTGGTGACAGAGAAGAATGTAAGCCACTAAGAATTGGGTGTTGCATCGATAAACTTGTTATATTCCAATAACTTGGTTGAATTTGAATTATAGTGAAAAATATAATACTTTTAAATATCCGAGTCTCTCTCTCTCTCTCTCTCTCTCTCTCTCACACACACACACACACACACACACAAACAAACACACACAAAACCAACCAACAAAACAAACTAAAACCAGGCCATCAACCAACCAACCGAAACAAACCACACTAAACCGAATCAATACAAAACCTAACCAAACCAACATAAAACAAAACTAAACCAAACAGAAAACCCAAACTGAACCAAACCAAACCAAACCAAATCAAGCCATACCAAACTAAACCAACACTACAACCAAAACCAAACCAAACTCAAAGCAAGCCAAAAACACCAAAATCAAACCAAACCAGACCAAACCCAAAACCAAGCAGAAATCAAACCCAAATTGATAAAAAAAAACTGAAACCATAGCCAAAACCAAATAAAAACAAAACCAACCCAAACCAAATAAATACCAAACCAAACCAAAACCACAGCCAAATTCAAAACCAATATGAAAACCAAACGCAATCCAATCCAACCCAACAAGAACCAAACCCATACCAAATCAAACCAAATTCAAACCAAACCAAACTGAAACAAAACAAACCAAAACCAAAATTATTACCCAACCAAACCAACCTCAAACCAATCCAAACTGAAACCAAACTAAAACAAAACTAAACAAAACCAAAACACCGAACTAAAACCAAACAAAGCCAAACTTTCTGCAAGTTTGAACTTTGGAAGTTCCACCGATTCAGCTGCACAGATACAAAGATCATTTTACTACCATTACGATACAGGGGAATGTATTATTTTCGATATCATATTAATAAGTGTCATTTACAGGCTCTAACAAATAAGTAAAAATTGACCCCCAAAAATGAAACTCCATCAACCGTCATCGGTTCAAATATCGTCCAACCGTTCCATGGAGTCCAATGAGCCGAAGTTAGCGAGTTATCTCTCCTTCTCTTCACTCACACATTCAAACCATGAAGTTGACGAATGTGCTTGATTATGGAATAAGATTTCCGTACAGGTTTTATCTCTAAAAATAATTTCATCTCAATTTTGATAGAAAAAGCGATCATGAATATTTCATTGGACTATTATCAACACTAAAGACTAAAGCTGAGACGGTTTGTAGTGAGGACTGATAAGATGTGTGTGTGAGAGAGAGAGAGAGAGAGGAGAGAGAGAGAGAGAGAGAGAGAGAGAGAGAGCAATGGAAAGTAACAATCGTGAAATATCAAAAGATCAGTTTAGGGAAATATTTGAAACATGAACTATTTTATCTATATACTTCTGTCTATGAAATGTTTTGGTAAAATTATATCATTAATGTAGAATTGGAAACTTTGCATGGAAAACATGATAACATTTCTATGTAGGTCTAAAGCCAGCCTGACACTTGCACGAATTTGTGGCACGCATTGGCACGCCTTTTGTCGTGAACTGGAGTGAACGATGCGATGCGGGAACTGGCGTGAACCTGTCGTGAACGGTGCGTGGCATGCGTGCCATGCGTGGCGAGAATCTGAAATGTTCAAAATTTGTATATATATATATATATATATATATATATATATATATATATATATATATATATATATACATTGACCTGACTAAGTCCTTTCTTCAGAAGTGTACAAGAAGCGACTTTCTTTTGGTTAAGACTTCCTGGTAGTGTGAAGCACTGTTAGAGAGCAAGCAGTGTTTTAATTCGCCCTTTGCAAAGAATGAAGGAAAGAAGGCAAGCAATACATCTGCCTTGATGCAAAGACAGGAATGCGACATGATCTCAATCGACTAATTGAACTTGAAATAGACAATGTTAAAAAGACTGCAAAATATTCTTGTCTCCTTGAAAAGTATATATCATGAAAATAACAGTGGAAGACACACCAGTAAAAAAGAAAAAAACATTGAATAAGGGTAAGTGTCTTCGTTGCATTGAGCTCAATATTTATTTGAAACCTTTCAATCAATTTGCATTGCAAATGGACACGGTAGGACGGCAATCTCACTCCTAAAGAATAACACATCCCTAAACGATATTATGTTTTCATTGTAAAGGTTTCTGGGTCAGAACTGAATTTACTTATTTCAATGAGAATCAAATATAGAAATAATTATATTGTTCCTCACGAGGAGGAAATGGAAAGCCACTTTGAAGGGAGGAAAGCATTTGGGGAAGAGATAAAAACGAAACAGCCAAAGAAATCGTCCTAATTGTATTATTTAGATCAGTTTGTTGTTGATCAAATCTTATATCATCATTCTCTTTCTACATAAAACTAATCTTGTTACATAATGTTCACATCAGGAACAAATAAAGTTTTAATAAGACGTTTTGTAAGCTTCTTTGGATTTGTTTCCTTTATCGGGTCCCGTCATTACTGAATTTAAGCTGTAGGACCCCCTCTCTTATCCCCAAACGCATTTTAAACAAATATCCAAAGAATCATTGTACGTAACCATTTGAAAATATCACGGTAGTTTACATCAGTAACTTTAGGGTTGTGGTGGCCTATTGGAAACGTCCCTGCCTGTCGTTCTGCCGGACGGGAGATTGAGTCACGCTCAAGTTCGATAGTTTCTTATAGCGTCTACAACGTCACTCTACTTGTAAGCTGAGGATAGGGAGTTTGGGGAAGCCTATAGGTCTACTTGCTGATTCATCAATAGCCACTGCCTGGCCCTCCATGGTTTTATTTTGGGTTGAGAAAGGGCTTGTGCGCTGATCATACGTCGTAGGTAGTACGTTTGCCAGGGCACCAGCCACCATTGAGATACTACTGCTAGAGAGTTATTCAGTCCTTTGACATGGCCACACTGGATCCTTCACTAAGGTTATTTCTTATTTTTCCTTTGCCTACAAATACTCCGAAGTTAGGCTTATTTTTTCGCACATTCTCCCTTGTCCTCATACACCTGTCAACACTGAGATTTCCAAACAACGCCGTAATAGTTCAGTGGCTACTTCCCTTTTGGCAAGGGTAGAAGAGACACTTTATCTATGGCAAGTAGTTCTTCCAGAAGAACACTGCAAATGAAACCATTGTTCTATAGTCTTGGGTAGTGCCATAACCTATAGTTTTATAGGCTCTTTGACCTCTATTTAAAGGTGTCTTTCCTCTAGCACTACAGGATCGTTGGCCTCTATTTGAAGGTGCATTACCGCTAGCACAAAAGTTCTCTGACCTCTGTGTTGAGGTGTCAAACTTCTAGCATTAGAGGTTCTTTGACCTCGATTTGAGGAACCTTACCGCTTGCATTAGAGGCTCTTTGACCTTTATTTTGAGGGGCCATACTTTTAGCATCAGAGGCTCTTTGACCTCTATTTTGAGGTGCCTTACCAATGGCATTAGAGGCTTTTTGAGCTCTTTTTTATTCGAGGGGTTGTACTTCTAGCATTATAGGTTATTTAACCTCTATTTTGAGAGTCCGAGTAGTTATACGTCTGGCAATGCCGCTGAGCATGACCGTAAGCATATATATATATATATATATATATATATATATATATATATATATATATATCCAGAGACTTGCTCTTTATTATTCAGAAGTGATATGTGTTGAGAAGAAGATTCTTAAAGAGTTTTAGATTGAAATGTAAAATAGATTTAGTTTATGTTTTTAAGAAATGAAACTTTGATTTCACCCGTCTTCCGAAAAGTTGTGTTGAGTGTCTCCCAGCAGAGAAGAAACTTCGTGAAAATGAGCGAAGAAAATCCTTCCGTGAGGGAGACCTCCTTCAAGTTTAACGCTTCCTGGTTTTAGAGGAAGTGAAAGAAGGAAAGTTGGCACTACGACGATTCCATTCCGCTGCATTTGGCATTTTTCAATGGGACGGAGCGAAAGGGATGGATGGCCCTTTGAGGGGGACACGCCAACACTTTTTTAGGGGGAATTTGAGGCTCGGGATTTTTTATTGGTGTTAGTAGAAAATTAATTATCCCTGCAATATAATAAAGAGCAAAGGTCAGACAACACACACACACACACACACTTTGGATGATATTAATGTAAATGAAAGGGACTCCTAAAATGTATAAAAGTGATATTGAACTGCAAAGATACCTTGCTTGGGTATTAGCCCACCTCCCATATATTTGTTTTTTTGTGAAAGGGAATTATGAAGAGGGTTTATTTTTATTAAATTGTAGATTTTTGTCTGGTAAACGAAATAAATCAATGTAAGTGTGAGAGTCGATTTATTTTATATACTTACATGTTATTTATAATAAATAAGCACCGTCACTCATTACCAGATGTCATCGTTTTAATGAAAACTAATCTAATTCCATCGTCCAATCAATTATTTCTGATGTAACATTGTGAAAGTCAAATGCAAATGGATTTATTTGTAATAGTGGAGTTGTGTGAGCGTTTTAAACGTATATTTGTAAGAGACGAGAAATGGACGATTATAATTGAAGGGAGCCTCCATCCAATTGTAAAGAAGGAATGACTTAAGAGATTTATTGAAAAGGGATATCAGTAGACAAATGATGTCTATGGAAGGCATTATTTCATAGTATCTAAATATGTAAGGAACGATAGTCCCATATTAGGAAGCATTCCACATTTATTTTACCATAATTTTTGCCTTTGAAGATGATGGTAAGAAGCGGGAGGGTGAGAAGTTGTTTTGGTCTGTGTTGATTCTTGTTATTTAAAGGGTTTGTGAACTCACAGAGAGCCTTCATGAATTGCGTTTTGCTTTTCTAAAATAAGTCTCGCTTATCATGGGAAATAGGAAAAGGGCCCATGTGGTAACGTTCCTGACTGGCGATCACCAGACTGGGGTTCAAGTCCCGCTCAAACTCGTTAGTTCCTTTGGTCGCTGCAGCCTTACCATCTTTGTGAAATAAAGAAGGGGGCTTTTGGGGAGAATATATTGTAGGTCTATCTGCTGAGTCATCAGTAGCAATTGCCTGGCCCTCCTTGGTCCTCTCTTGGGTGGAGAGGGACTTGTGCGCTAATCATGTGTATATATTGCCAGTCTCTAGGAGTCTAGGGGCATTGTCATGCCTGATAGGGTAATGTCACTGTCCCTTGCCTCTGCCACTCATGAGCGTCCTTTAAAGCCTTTAAACAGGTCCTTTTTAGCACATTACTACCAGGCTCCAATGATCATTACTGCTTTTAGTGTGTGTGTGTGGGGGGGGGGGGCGGAGGACTTTGTGCCTCTCCTCCTCCTCCTCATCCTTCTCCCCTTCATTCTCCTTTACCACTATTATATTCTTCAGATCTTTTATTTTAATTGCTCATTACTTGTCTTGTAGTTCACATATTTTCTTTCCTGATGGAGGCCTGGGGCTTATAGCATCCTGCTTTTTTTCAAACTAGGGTTGCACATTAGCTAATAATAATAGTAATAATAATAATAATAATAATAATAATAATAATAATATCCTATCCCACAGAAATTGATGTTATATATACCCATCTCTGATTGTAAGGAGCGGCTCAAAGAGGTATCTCGGCTTTTATGTGCTTCATTCTTTCAAGACGACCAATTATATTTCCTATTTCCTTATATGCTGGTTTGTCTTAATCATGATTCAAGATAAAAACAAAAGATGCAGCAGCAATAAGTAAGTCATTTTTGTCTGGGAGAGAATTTATTTTACTGAATATTTATAAAGTGCTTAATGTGAGGCGAAGCTTTACAATTTTCCAGAGTGAATGATTTATAAAAAGCTCCCTAAAAGTCTCAAGTCTTTCACAGCTCATTCTGGATTGCGTTTGTGAAGGAAACCCCGTAGAGCTTTATTGAGCGACTGGAATGATTCCCAGTAACACTTCGTCCTTTGACGGTTGTAAAGTTGTAAAATGTAACACGATTCCAACTCCCTTCTCTGGTTTCCGAAAGAACCAAATACTAATATGCGATTGTGGAATAGGTTTATCTTTTCATCCTTGCGATTTTGTGTAATTTGGCGTCATAGTTAATTTGTATAATTTTCCTTGCTGTTCTTTCCAAACCATTACTTTGATTTCCCTAAATCACAATAAAGTTTATGAAAAATCAGTTTACTCTCCAAGCAAAATTGGTGGAGACCATCTCATCTGGGAGATGCCATTATGGTCTCTTACGGGAAGATTAGATGATCATCTTTTGGGGAGTTCGATGACACAAATATTTATAATCTTGGAACAAATGTTTATGAGCTGAATTACTTACTTAAGAGATATCACGGTTGTGTAGCTATATTTTTCCTTCTCTTATATGTATATAGTTATGGAAGTTTTTGTAGAAAATCTGTTTCCATAGTGACTTTTCTTTTTATTGTGTTTTCGTATTTTCTTTTTAGAAATAGAATGTTTTCAAACAAAATGCGTCCATTACTCTGCCAGTCCCATTGTCATATACTCTAGATAATGAATCGTGTGGTCTTGTCTGCAGACCTTCCTTCCATCTTGGTGAGGATATTTTCTTAATCTCATATTAGTTTGTAACTTTCTTTTGCATTGAAATGGTGACTTATTGATGAGATAATAACACACGTTTTGATGATGTCAATTCTTAGCTCGACATTTACTTTCATGGAGGAATGTCTTTAGCCAGGTAAGCTGGGATTGCTATGTGATGCTACGTTGACCTCAGAGTTATAAGTGTTGTGGAGGTGACAAGACAAGAGGATTCCAATCGGTTTAAAGTGTGAATAATGTAGGGAAGGACTTCTTACGATAAATTAATCTATGTTAATAATCAGGTAATGGATTTTTTTTCCTAAAGTAAATCTTCATACAATTTTAATCTGGAAGTTCATATGATTTGCTTTACGTTCCTGCTAAACGACATTTTACACCAACTCTTGGTTTATCCTAAAACTTTCTCTCCTTTCGTCCATGTTTCTTTTTGTGTTGGTCCGTCAGTGTGTCCGTCATGTTACTTTGTCATTGCAACTTCTTCAAAATGGCTGAACATTATAATTGTGGCTGTTATTTGTCTCTTATATTTACCTTATCATCGCAACTCTAACGCTCGGTTAAGTTATCAAATTTTGTGAATGGTAGAAAGTATATATCATTCATAGATGCGGACCAAGGAAGGACATCCATTTAACCGTCGGTTATCGTGTCTGTCACACTTACAATGTTAGTATCAAACAAAAAATTGTGAAATTGGGTTAAAGCTTTCCGTAGAATTTTGTGATCTAATTGTATCTGTTGCCATAATTCAAATTAATTGAGAAAAATATATGTCACATTTATAATACGCTCACCATCTAACTCTTGTGGCATGCTCTTGAAGGTCATGCTAAAACTGCGTGTTCCTGGGGACACTCATGTTTCACATACAGTTTTCAGGAGAATTTTAAAGTGAGATGTTTACTTCTGTAAGAGATGAAACTCTGTCATTTTGCCTCTTGCAATATTTTATTAAGATGTTTTTTTTTTTTTTTTTTTTTTTTTTGGGGGGGGGTAGTGTTACAATCCTTGTTTTTGTAATGCTCTTTTTACGCTTTATTATTCGTTTAAGGATTTTTATTCAATACATGGCTACTTCTGATGGTTATGAAGAGAGATATTCCGTACAGACCCTAATGTCCACTTTCATATGTAACGTGGCTCGTCGTCACTTAGTAGATTGTTGATGTAAAATTTGTATGTAGTTTGATGTATTTATTTCTTTATTCTTTAACCTATAAATTCTCATAGATTAAAAAAAAAAATAACAATCTCATCACATGTTTTGAATACCGTCGTCAAGGTTTGCGTTATCTTAAATGAAAATTGAAACAAGCATTTGTCAATTTATGGAATTTGTCGATGGTAAAATTTTAAAAACTCTTGACAAGTACAAACCTTTTTTCAATTCTGTAATATCAAAAAGTATCGACTTCAAAAGGCATTTTCCATTACTTTTCCAATATCATGAGACAGATACATGTTGGGGTCAGGAAAAATCCAACATTGGTGCTAATTAACAGTATTATGGGACACCGTTAGAACATTCTGTAATGAAAGTCTTCCATCGTTTGTTTTATGACATCCCGTTTTCTCCCTGAAGATGGTGAACAAAAATGAAAGAAATGAATTGCTAACCCTGTTAAACACTTTCATGTGCGCACGCGTGAGCCTGCATTGTTGAGTAGCCATTACATTAGAACAATGAAAACACTGCAAGCATTGTTTGTAACCAGTTTAGAATGGCAAAACTTTTCCCTGTTATTTCATGTCTTAAATTTTCTCTTCTTCGCCTCAGAATTGTTCTCAGTTGAGTGCTCTCCTTGAATGTATTTTTCAGCCAAATGATAAAGGAATATCAGGTGATAGTTGAACAGCCAGTTATTTTGGGTCTTTGGGGAAAGCTGCTTATACTTGTAACTTATTTTTGGAAGCCTGTCAAAGTCCTCGTGAATTATGAATGATTTACCATCGGGAAGGGTTTGATAAAGATTTTTCCTATTAAGTCTCTCTCTCTCTCTCTCTCTCTCTCTCTCTCTCTCTCTCTCTCTCTCTCTCTCTCTCTCTCTCTCTCAGGAAGGGTGAAATAGCACAAGTGTTAGCTCAATGAATTTACGAGTAAGACGCTGACAGAGTAAAACTTGCGATAGCGAGTGTAAATGGTCCGGGTAGGAAGAGGATGGGGATGAAAGGCCAAACTTGTTCTTAGTTTGGTATCGAAAACATTGAAGGATGATTATGCTGGTATACTAAATGCAAAGGAAGTGAGAGAAAAAATGTGATTTTTTTTTTTCTTTTTTTGACATGTTTCAAAAGCGTCTTGATTCTAAGATATTAATAGTAACCAAAGAGGAATGTCTGTAAGGTCACAAATGAAAGTGAAAAGAAAAAAAGGAAATGTTCTTGTTTATGAAATGATTGCTGAAGATACATCGGATCATTGTGACAGATACAGATGTTGAAATCGATATAAGTTGGGAAGGAAGATGTTAAATATTGACTGTAAATGTAAATTTATGATAAGTGAGAATAGAAAGTCATGGGAAAATGGAAGATGCTGTATTTCACGAATCGGAAATGAAATAGCTGAGGAAATTAATTTGTAGGTGCATGAAAAACGAATAAAGCATGAACAGGCATACAGAAACAGGAAAAGGACAGTAAAGATGTATGTGAAGAAGAAAGATAATTTTTGGGAGAATAAAAAGTTGTTCAAGAGGGAGTGAATGCAGAGAAAACTTGATGAACAAATGGACAGCATAATAAAAGAGGAATTTTCTTCTTAACACCTACAATAATTGCATAATTCAACTGCCTCCAACTTCCATATGTCATAATTAGCCGCCACCTCTTCCTGGTTTCCAGGCGCCTTCTTCAAAATCCATTTGCCTTTATCCTTCTTCTCTTAGAAACTTCTCTCAGATTTGTTTAGTAGTTTGTGAAGTTCACTTTCACTTTCCTCATATCTCGGTATATTCTATCATCTGAAAATAGCAAATGTTTGCGTCCTTTCCTCGCCCTGTTTTATTTTGACCTGTCAGTCTTTATTAAGTATATTCTTTTTCTGATTTTTCCTAATATTTAAGAAATCTGAATGATCTCAACCAGTTATTTTCAACACCACATCCTCGGTACTCTCATGACATAACTTCAGTATCTCATTTTTTGTCAATGATGTATGAAAACCCTCTTTATTTATTTTCTTGTCGAGAGAGAGAGAGAGAGAGAGAGAGAGAGAGAGAGAGAGAGAGAGAGAGAGAGAGAGAGAGAGAGATGTTTTGCCTTAAGAATGGCTCAGGGAATTATACTACTGTAGATGTGATTTAATTTTTGTTTTAATACCCGATATATACTGTATATATATGTATATATATATATATATATATATATATATATATATATATATATATATATATATATATATATATATATATTATTAATAATGTTATTAGCATTATTATTAGTATTGTTGTTGTTGTTGTTATTGTTAAAGAAGAAATAGTTGAGAATTACGTGAAAATAAGGATTGTTTCAGCGTTAGATATATTGTAGGTCAAATAATACACTACTTACATAATTCTAATGAAACTGGGTACTGTGAATTGACTTCTTAAATAACATGTTCAACAGAGGTTGACTTGAACGCCAAGCAACAGTCACGACGGACGCATTCAGGTTTTAACAGCTGAAAGTAGACCAAAACCCAGTACGTTCTCCCTAGCACATGCTGTATTCTGCTGATATTTTCATGCACAATCAAAGGTTTTCTTTTTTTCATTGTTGAAGTCCTTTTGTTCCAAGCCCCTCTCCTAACAGTATCAGGTGAACAGTTTCAAGTTTCTAATGTTATTAATGTAGTACCATTATATACATTTGACAGGATGATCATATACCAATATAGTGGATAGTTTTTTTTTTATCACAGAAAAGACTGACGCTATATATTTTTTTTTTTATTCGGTTTCTCTAATGAGTTGCAGATAAGGCTCGACTTATATCCTTGTTTTATAGTTAAATGTTGATGAATTGGAAGTTATGTATTGATGAAGGTTTAAAGAAATGGTCTCGTATGTGTGTGTGTGTGTCGACTTCTTTTTCAATATCTAGGGACCCATTCTGTATTTCTTAATGAATCGACGAACTAAGAAAATTTACGGGCATAGACTGGGATAGAAAAACCATAACCAAACGCGAGTGGAAGAACATGTGTGAGGCCTTTGTCCCGCAGTGAACTAGTTTTGGATTTTATATATATATATATATATATATATATATATATATATATATATATATATATATATATATATATATATATATATATATATATATATACATATATATAATGTGTGTGTATTTGTGTGTGAAAACCTTTCTATCGTATATTCATTCATTTTTTAGATTATTTTATTTCTGTTTGATAAAGAGGAACATAACCACATAAATTTTAATGTATATATATATATATATATATATATATATATGTGTGTGTGTGTGTGTGTGTGTGTGTGTGTATAAATATTGACCTAAAATATCCGTGGTGTGTTTCATAATACGAAGACTGGCTGATGTAACATATTTATGTTGTTGTAAGCCTCTTCTCTCTCTTTACAGGTACGTGTGTCGCATGTCGCTAATCAGGTTTAATCAGGTGAATGCAAGTGTCTGGAAGGTTCCTTTCCTGTTTAACTGGAATGAAACGTAAGTTGAATAAAAATATTCATTTACAACAGATGAATGGATTTCTCTTATTTACAGATTGAATGGATATCAGTTTTTTTTTAAGAGTTCGTAAAAGGAATTGCTGATGCGTAACTTTAATACGTCACGGCTAATTTAATGTTTTTATTTTTTTTTTAAAGTTCGGTGATCCTTTTACCTTTTTTCTTCCTTATGACTGATAGATACATTTTATATATTTTGTTTTCTATGAGTGAGGTTTATTTTATATATCTGTAAGGCATAGCAACAGTATTATTGTACTCGGCATCTCTCTCAGAAATTTATAG
>NC_090727.1:28727943-28770443 GCF_036898095.1 Palaemon carinicauda
TAACGTGCTTAATCCCATTTTAGGTCTGGGGTAAGCACGGTTGCCTTCTTTTGAAGGACTTTGCTTTGGCTTTGAGGTAGACCGTATTCACGATCGGCTGTCCTGCCTGACATCGCTTAGACCCCGGTAGCGTATGTGCATGTATTATACCAGTCACCAGCTACCTTCTAATGTTGAAGTAGTACAAGTATTCTTTGATATTTTATTATGATTTAATTCCTCTTGCTATCTGTTGTTTGTCTGAATTCTTTTTATTCTCAATAGATAAGTGACATACGGTAAACTACTAACTTTTAAATCCTTTTGATTTGTCATTTTCATTGTAACTCATTTTAACAATTTACATTCTGCTAGTTCTTGATACTCAGCTAATACAATACCTTGAAATTTCACTCAAAAAAACGTGATGTAATGAGAAAAAATTGTTATGGAAATTTCAACTGGAAATAGTTTAAAATTCAAAGTCATGTGACGAGCACAATGCCCGGGTAACATTGAAATTTTATCCTCACGCTCTGTCAAAAATATCACTATATCTACCATTTTTCCGTTTTACGTATTGGAGAAGAGAAAATGATTTTGGACACAATATTTTTTTTCAGAGTAATATCGAATTGTCCATATCAGGGGAGTAAGATGGAAAGTTTAATATACAGCATAGATGATACTGTTTGACATTCGTTATAATGGGAGGCAAATTTTAGTGTCCTATCTCATAAATTTTTTTTTTTTTTTATTTATCCTCGCAGAAGTTATATTTCTTTTTCTGTTGGTTTGTTGGTTTGATAGCTTGATTGGATGCAATGTTAGGATTGGAGTTGTCCTGACACTTTACCTAACGTACACTGTTAAAAATTTGTATTCAAAAACGGTAAATGACTGGGAACATTTATTCCAGGACTTCTACCGTTAAAAAAAAAAAAACGTATATATTGGCGCAAAGTAGTGGTATTAAGGTCACCAGCCCTTAAAAGATAATGACAAAGTAAGGTAAAATTACGGTCGCCTGTACTTTACTGAAATACTGATGAGAACAATATATTTTTACGGATAATTTCCGATTACAATTACTGTTATATATATATATATATATATATATATATATATATATATATATATATACTGTATATATATATATATATATATATATATATATATATATATATATATATATATATATATATATATATATACTGTATATATATATATATATATATATATATATATATATATATATATATATATATATATATACTGTATATATATTTATATATATAACAGAGTAGGACTGGTATCTGGTATCAAGTGTTTAGCTTCGAGAGAACCAAAAAGCAAGTTTTTTATGAAAAAGGGTCTTCTATGGATTGTTTGAATTGCACAGCTTTGGCGGAGGTTTGTGGTATTTCACTCCTCTTGTATTGTAAAATCTGTACCTGATCCTATTTTAAGTGATGAAGTGTTTGTTCTCTGTTTCATTTCCTATTATTTTATGATTATCGGAATGATTAAATAGTAATTACTATTCTATTTGTAGTTTGAATTTAAGTTTAGATTTTTATATCATGGGTGACTTATGTAATCACCGCAAGGTCATTTTTTCATTAGAAAAACAAATAAAATTCGTTTCAGGATCGTAAATCTTGCTATAAAACAATTATCGAAATTTTCCTCCTTTTTGCTTAAGTATTTCTGAAGTAGTTGTGGCATATCCTCTGTGTTTTCGTATTACATATGAATATTTTTCTTTAGTATCACTTTTTCTTCTTACTTCCCTACGTGAATAATGTCGGTTTCTTCATCGTAAATGCAAGAAACATACTTTTACATGTCAGTGACCATTACAATTGCTCAAATTATATCGCTTTGATTGTTGCACACCCTAAAGCCTGACTTTTAACGAGATGCCGATGTAGTATTTTGATGCGTAAAATAACCTAATATATATATATATATATATATATATATATATATATATATATATATATATATATATATATATATATATATATATATATATATATATATATATATATATATATACAGTAATTACAATCGTATGTCGAACAAGAAAGAAAACTCGTTACTGGAGAATGACACACACCATTTGTTGGGGGTTGCTACAACTGAAATATTTCTGTAGCATATTATTAGGATGGCAAATTGAAGGACTGCCTGTCAGTTACTTGATAGTTCAGCTATACTCTGTGGCAGACTCACATTAATTGTTGCGAGTAAACTATAATCTTATGATGAGAATTTGTGCGTAAAAAACGTTTGTGCTTTCAACAACTTTCAGGTACAACAAATGTTGCTCCTTCAGACTTTTTGATGGGACATATCCGCATATATGAATTTTTTTTTCTTTTTTTTTCTCTCCTGTTCCAAGTCTGGGCTCGCTTTGAATCCTTGATATGATCTGTACATATTATTATTATTATTATTATTATTATTATTATTAGCTAAGCTACTGTCCTAGTTTGAAAAGCCGGATGCCATAAGCGCAAGGGGCTCCAACTGGAAAAAATAGCCCAGTGATGAAAGAAAATAAGGCTATAAATAAACTAAGTATGAGAAGTAACAAATAAAGAATATGAGATATCTTAAGATCAATAACAACGTTAATTATATTAAGTATAAAAAGGGGCTCATGTCGTGCTGTTCAACGTAAAAACATTCTCTGCAAATTTGAACTTCTGGAGTTTAACCATTTCAACTGCCTGATTAGGAAGATCCTTACACAGAGTGATCTCAACAGGAATAGAATTATAAAATACTTTGCAGTATTGAGCCTTATGATGGAGAAGGAGAGGCTGTTGGAACTAACCGCATACCTAGTACTACGTACAGGATCGTACGATCTGGGTATATCCGAATGCAGAGGATGGTCAGATTTATGAAAAATTGTATGCAACATAGTTGAAAAACTAACTGAGAGACCGATATTGCTCTCTAAAAGTTCTTAACTTAAATGAGCTCTTCACTCTCTTGTTTTCATTCCTTTAAAAATTTGAAGGTCTCTCATGAGTTGCAGAGGCAAGGGACAGTAACATTGCCCTAGCAAGTGAGACAATGCCCTAGAGACTGACCATTTTACACATGATCAGCGCCCAAGCCCCCTCATCATATGTAATATGGTCAGTCTCTAGGGCATTGTCCTACTTGCTAGGGCAATGTCACTGTCCCTTGCCTTTGCAACTCCTGAGCGGCCTTCAAATCTTTAAAGTAACGAAAACAAGAGAGTGAAGAGCTCATTCAAGCCAAGAAATTTTAGAGAGCAATATCGGCCGCTCAGTTAGGACCCGGAAGGGCCAGGCAGTGGCTGCTGATGACTCAGCAGGTAGACCTCTAGGCTCCCTTAAACCTCTCATACTTAGCTTCCAAGGATGGTGTGGTTGCAGCGACCAAAGGAACTAACGAGTTTGAGCGGGAACTCTAACTCCAGTCTGGCGATTACTAGGCAGGGACGTTACCAAACAGGCCCCCTAATAGGCTTGCTGTATGTAAGATCACTCAGCTTCAGTCATTGGATATCATTTCCTATAATCATCTTCCCATTTTTTCATATTTTTTCAAGATAAGTCACATGCTATATAGCAGTTAAGGGGATATCAGAAATTACTGTCAAAGGACTACGTAGGTTTTATTTGGTAAAAAGAAAATAATGAATTTAAGAAGAAAAAAAAAACCTGTGAAATAGAAATGTCAAGAAAATTAATCTTAAACTAATGATCAAAGGCTTTACGAGAATTAGCACGCGAAGCCTCTCATGTATGCATCCTTACACATGGCAATGAATACTACGACTACTACTACTACTAAATAATAATAGTAATGATAATAATAATAATAATAATAATAATAATAATAATAATAATAGTAATAATAATAATAATTATTATTATTATTATTATTATTATTATTATTATCATCATCATCTTCAATAATAGGTAAGCTACAACCCTTGTTGGAAAAGCTGGATCTTATAAGCCTAAGGGCTCCAAAAGGGAAAAATAGCATAGTAAGGAAAGTAAACAAGGAAATAATAAATTACAAGAGAAGCAATGAACAATTAAAATAAAATAATTTAAGAGCAGTAACAACATTAAAATAGATCTTTCATATTGAAGTATATCGATTATACCATAAAGAATATATTTCAGCAGAGTAAAAATGGGATATCAAAAACATTTTTATAGAAACCCCTTCGACTTATCAGACGTCCAATCTAGGTTAAAAACTTGTGGAATTTGATTGCAAAAAAATACTGCACGAAACAAGATAACTCGCTATTTATGCCAGAGGCTCTGCAGAAAAACAAGACAGCATAAAAACCATTTTTTTTTTCTTTTCTCCCATTCATTTTCTGGCAGGGAAAATTTCCTTTGCTCTTACATATTACTTAGAGTGGTTTGATACATTTGGTGATATTTGATGCCGAAGATATTACACAATATGAAATCCCTTATTCACGAAAACATCTTTGTGTGAATCTGGATCTCCTTTCCATTCATTTTTTAAAACTATTTATTTTTCCATTATCATGAGCATCAGTTGAAATAAGTAATGATATTTTCCGTATATTTGAAGTATCCTTTATTTTCTGTACTCGGGTATTTTTTCTTTTTCTTTATTATTAATTTTTCCGTCAAAAGATAATGTGTAAGGAAGAAGTAATGTTTTATTTTACATGAGTGGTAAGATTTGTTTAATATTGTTTGTTAGATAGATTGCTATAAAAGTAAGATGGTTTTTACTCACAAGATTACTGATATGCTATTTCCCTAAAAGAAATTGTTCTTATGTAGTTTCTTGATTATCAATATTTTAGCGGTTTATTATAGATTTCAATATATATATATATATATATATATATATATATATATATATATATATATATATATATATATATATATCTATCTATCTATATATATATATATATATATATATATATATATATATATATATATATATATATATATATACATACATACATATATATAATATATTCACACATTTGTGTGGGAATGATAGAAGGAAAGATATATCATCGTTTTCATTTTACACTTGAAATCTTCTAAAATCTAAATCATATTTAATGTTGCCTCTGCCTGTTGAATTAGTAATCATCTGTAGACATAGAAAGGAACAACAACGAAGCATAAGACAAAAAAAAAAAGAAAAAAAAACAGTTTTATTCGATTAGAAAATAAAAGCACCAACACATCTAACATATGTGTATATATCTCACAGAGCCTCTTGCAAACACCGTTGCGTGTGTACACATCTGACTAGAAAGCTCAACATTATTTTTATAGTTTATATATGACGTATCTGTTTTGAAGTTGTTAATAGTTTATATATGACATATCTGTTTTGACGTTGCTACTGTTTGTAGAATGATTTATTGTTAATTTGTTCTCATCATTTATTTATTTCCTTATTTCCTTTCCTCACTGGGCTATTTTTCCCTATTGGAGCCCTTGGGCTTATAGCATCTTGCTTTTCCAACTAGGGTTATAGCTTAGCCAGTAATAATAATGATAATAATAATATGCATTTCCTTCGTTTCTCCCAAGTAGTTTCAATAGCAAAGTAATCACACAACACAAATAGTTATGCGTTTTCCTCACATAAGAGCTAATACTCGTCGTTGATGATTTATCAATGAAAGGAAAACTTTTCAATTACAGCTGTAAGTGTATCGATTAAGGCTACTATTTTATTTAGTGACCCAGAACGTGTAGTAAAGGACCCGAGTGTCTGTTACGTTAATTATTATAGAATTGAATGGTATATAATCTTAGCCATTCAATGGATGAAATACTTCCTGGTAGTATCCACGGAATTATTAAAGCCATAGAGTGAACACAACTCTGGAAATGTCATTTTAACTTTCTACTGCCAATACATTTCCAAGATGTTATATATCTGTCTGCCTGGAAGGTTCAGTGTTATATCCAATTTTCTTGTCTGCATAGTGCCTGCCTTTTTTTTTTTTTATTTAATTTAATTTTGCTTGTTAGCACTTCCCACGAATTTAAAGCTTTTGGGGCGTATGGCCAATCTCATGTTTCTTTAAAAAAAAAAGAAGAAAAAGTTCTGATCAATGGGTTGCTTCCGAGTAAACATATCTCTCCCTCACGGAATGACTTTAAAAGCAATGTTTGATATAAAATAAGCTTATGATTTTGAAAAAAACGTTAATTTTCATTTTTTATTATTAGAAATTATTTTTTATACTAGAAGAGATGATGTTAGTTACTTTGAAATTAGATTTATTTTTTTCTTATTTTGTTTTTCTTTTTTAAGACGTCCTTTTTTATTCGTTTTTTTTTTCATATCCCCTTTTTATCTTTTCCTCCATATACGATTTCCGCTTCTATATGATAACTAGTTTTCTTTTATACAATATAATTCCATATGCTCTCTCTCTCTCTCTCTCTCTCTCTCTCTCTCTCTCTCTCTCTCTCTCTCTCTCTCTCTCTTCTTAATTTTCCTCATGACCTGGTAAATAGATTAGGTAGTATCCTCGGCCATGATCCCTGGAGTCATGATAAACTTTATGATGGTTTTCCTTATTAAGGTGAAACTGGTTATCTTATCAGGCAAATCTTCCCCGAAAAAGATAAAGAAACAACCAAGGAGCATCGTCACCATGACCATCGTTGTTGTTGTTATTATTATTATTATTATTATTATTATTGTTGTTGTTGTTGTTGTTGTTGCTGTGGCTAGGAAAGCAATTTCCCACATGGTAAAGGATTTCAATATGTAAAATAGCCCAATGCGGTAAAAATATTGAAATATAGTAGACTTTATAGCAGAAATTAGTGAGAATATCAAACGATGATATTGTTGAAATTTGAATAGAAATTGCAAAAGAAAATAACAAACAATATGAAATCGATCATATTATAAAGCGAAACTCTTGTGAGTTTGTTCATGAAATGTGCATTTCACCCAATTTAAAATTCTGGAATTACCAAATACTCAACTACTTCACTGGGAACATCATTACGTAATTTATTCAAAGCAGGAATTAAATCTTAATAGAACTGCATTGTGTTGAGCCTGGAGACAGATCAGGCAAAAGAATTATTAACATATCTAATATTATGTAGTACAGTGTTGTAAGACTTGACTGGAAAGATGTTTTGTAAAAGGTTAATGCCTCGTTTGATGGGGATAAATGATGTAGCTGAATAAGAAATGTGGAATTCTTCTTTACTGATGTAAATCAAAGCCTTGTTTATATCATTCTAATAACGAAGTTCCGTTTTTGTTGTGTAAAGTCATTTTCCTACCATAAGTCAACATAACAAGAAACTTATTATTTATATCAAATTTACATTTGAATCAAATATATACTGCTGCAGTAAAACTCTTGTCATTGATTTTGCATTTTGGATAATGTCACTCGTCAAGTATTCAAATAGAACTGTTGTTTTTCACAGAATGATATCACACGGCCAAAGAAGAAGTGGCAATTGAATAATTTAGAGGTAAACAATATCAATATCAATATCAATATCAAAGTTCGTATTCATTTGATAAATACATAGTGAGGTAAATATGATAGAGTTGTGGTGGCCGATGTGGTAATGTCCCTGACTGGTGAACGCCAGATTGCGGTTCGAGTTCCGCCCAAACTCGTTAGTTTCTTTGGTCTCTGCAACCTCACCATCCTTGTGAGCTAAGGATGAGAGGTTTGGGGAGCCTATAGGTCTATCTGCTGAGTCATCAGCAACCATTGCCTGGCCCTCCTTGGTCCTAGCTTGGGTGGAGAGGGGGCTTGGGCGTTGATCATATGCATTGCCCTGCTTGCTAGGGCCTTTAAACCTTTAAAAGACATTCAAGTAAAGTTCCTGGTAGAAATTTACTTATGATTTAGTATCATATAGCTACATAAAATCTATACCGCTAATGGAATGTAATTCCAGTGTGTTTGCTTAATAGAATTCGAGAAAGACAGGTGAATGTCTAGCATGATAAATAGCAATAATTCGTTGTGGATACGTTGAGTCCCTCACAGAAAATCATTATTGTATCATATAGAACATTACTACTACTACTACTACTACTACTACTACTACTACTACTACTACTAGCTAATGTACACCCTAGTTGGAAAAACAAGATGCTATAAGCCCAAGGGCTCCAGCAGAGAAAAATAGCCCAGTGAGGAAAGGAAATAAGGAAATAAACTGCAAGAGAAGTAATGAACAATTAAAATAAAGCATTTTAAGAACAGTAACAACATTAAAATATAATATTTGAAGAACCGTTAAAACATCAAAATAGATATTTGACATATGAAATGTAAAATCTTTAAAAAATACAAGAGGAAGAAAAATTAGATAGAATAGTGTGCCTGGATTTACCCTCAAGCAAAAGAACTCTACCATACATCGATCAATTGGTTCATATAATATGATGGTATTTCATAGCTCTCTAAAAGATGAATAGATCTATTGCTCATAAAAGTATTGATTGAATCATTGTAATAGATTTTATATAAATAGTGGCAAGATTAAAGTCATGTTTGATAACGTGGCAATATATCAGGTATGAGATATTTCATTCCATTAAGGATTAACTAAATGTAGCTTTCCGGTGAAATGGTTGGATTGAAATCAAATTTAATGCAGTAATTTGTCCCTATGAATACCAATCATTCATTTTACTCTTTACAATTTAATTTCAATAGATTTGTCAATATTTTTAAGATAACTCTTTTACATTATTCTGTATGTTTGTTTATTTGTCATTGCCATTATATTTATTCTCTGTTAACTCTTTTTTGATGGAAATCATTTGAATATATGTGTGTGGAGTTGAGTGAATGTGTGTGTGTTAGAAGCACACTTGCCTTTCACTAGAAGACGATAGGGTTTGATCCCAAAGCATGTTATAAATTTATATTCGTTCACACACATATGTATGTAGTATATATATATATATATATATATATATATATATATATATATACACATATATATATATATATATATATATATATATATATATACAGTATATATATATATATATATATATATATATATATATATATATCCCTGAATAGATACATTAACGTGGTGAAATGGTTTGTGCCATGGTCAACAAAGCTGTACGAGTCATGGTCACCCATACCAGGTTGGTTTGCCGTGAACGATCTGACGAAAATCTCCTGCTATCACCAATCTGTACTGGCCAGCGTGGTGATGAAAATTGGCTTAACAACAGACATGAATTGACATGTATAAAGCCCTCGTCCTGCATTTGTTGTTGTTGTTGTTGTTTGTATTTGCATATATACATATATATATATATATATATATATATATATATATATATATATATATATATATATATATGTATGTATATATATATATATATATATATATATATATATATATATATATATATACATATATATATATATATATATATATATATATATATATATATATATATATATATATATATATATATATATATATAAGGCCTCGGATTTCTCAAAGTTAGACAAGCCGTAATTTACCATGTTAGATACTAAGATGCTTTTGCTTCGATTTTAACCTCATTACATATTTTAGCGACACTTGCTGCTGCACACTTACACCAGGTGCGTGATTGTAGGATCCACAGATTTTATTTTTACTAAACGCCTCACATTTAAAAGTTTGGTAATGACCTTACCTACTTCTCTACAGTGGTAACGAGTTTGCCTAGCATTCGTATGGCGGCAGATCGATCCCCGCCCGGTACCATGAGTTGAAGCTGTTTACTGGGGAAGCCACTGCTGTGGTTGGGCTTTCCCGACTGACGTTCTGGTGAGCATCTATTCTGGTGAAACTGGAACTGATACCAGACACCTTTAATCTTTTAGAAGGAAATACGCATAATGGTTTGGGTATATACTGTAAAGCTTCTTTCCAATCTGCGTAAAAAATAAAAGCATAAAAAGTAAATGGGTGAAATCTTTGCCTCTCCCTTTCGACGGGAAAATTTGTAGTTTTCTTTATTAAAGGAAAGAAATGTAAAGAAAAATAATTGACTTTTTCATTGATTGAAGTGTATATGAAAGGTTTGAGAAGTCCGTATTTTCATTCATTTCTTACTAATCATTTTTCTATCGCTTTCATGTTTCTAACTTGATAACATTTACAATGTTTCCTCAAAAGGATTATTGCAAAAAATGCTTTTTTACTGATAATAGTATCTTTATTTATTAAGCTGGCTTAACCACCATATTATACAGGGTGTCGTACAAGTCTCCATACATAGAAAAAATAAAATTTTCTTGATATAAACCATCTGTATTTGCTATATATAACTGCCATTAAATGTTCGGCTTAATTGACTGGCCTAATGATGTTTGGCTTAATAGCCTGTACTAATGATGTTTGGATTAATAGCCTCTACTAATGATGTTTGGCTTAATTGCCGGGCTTAATGAATCTTAGATTAAATGTCATATATTGTTTCTCCTATGTATAGAAACTTATGGGACACCCTGTAGCTCCGCCTCACCCTTTACCTAACCTCAGGTGTCCTTCTCCCCCCCCCCCCCCCCCCTCTGAATGTTTCCTCTATGGTAGGGGAAACATTTTAGCTGTTCAAATAGCTTTGATTTTGGGAGACTTAAATTTTCCAAGGTGACTATGATTGACACAACTAGGGATAAAATTATGGTCACACATCATTTATAAGTTCTAAGTACATTTATATAATGTACTACGAGAGAATTAAAATATTCTTATTTTTTTTAGTAATCATACATATTTTTATACGTGTTAAAATATAGCCAAAGTATCTCGTGAATATATAGGCTACAGTGTTTTTGATGTGTAAAATAAGCTGGCCATTATCTAGAAAAAACGGTGATTACAATTTAATTTTTTATTCTGTTAAAAAAATTAATCATGTATTGAATTTTTACGTCATAATGAAACAATTATGGAAGAGTTTAATGATAAAAAACAAGTATTTCTTAAACAATTTTTTTGCAAATATTTTCCTTCAATAGAAAATCTTTAGAAAACATATCAATCAAGTTACTGGGTATTCAAAACGGCGCTTCGATCATTCATTGGTTCTTGTACTTTTGTGGGATAAGGAATAAATAGTATTACATTTTCAGTGAAACTTTTTATGACATTCTCCATAAGAGAAAAATGGATTATCCCTGATATTTTGTAATAGGACGTGTATAGCAATATCAGTTAATATGGGATTAATGCTATTATGTAACTATGAAATCATATGGTTTACCCTATTAATTTAACTCGTGTAAGTCCTTTTTTTCTATCATGAAACTGAAATCTTGAATGAAATGTTTCCCCCAAAATTAGAATTGGGAAAATAGGTATTGAATGTTCCCAATTCCAATATGCTGACAAATGTCTAATTCCCATTTGAAGTAATTTTCATGCAGTTGGTGCAGGTATCAGGTATGATAGATGTTTTAAGTAGAATATGTATTACTCACTGTTGCATTATTGTTTTCATGAGAAACTTACCATAGATTATTGTAAAAAAAAAAAAAAATATTAAAAAAAATAGAGTAGTAGGTTGGCCAGGGAACCAGCCACCCATTGAAGTACTACTGCTATAGAGTTATGGGGACCTTTGACTGGCCAAACAGTACTACATTGGATTCTTCTCCCTGGTTACGGTTAATTTTCCCTTTGCCTACACATACACCGAATAGTGTGGTCTATTCTTTACATATTGACCTTTGTCCTCATACACCTGACAACACTGAGATTACCAAACAATTCTTCTTCCCCAAAGGGGTTAACTACTGCACTGTAATTGTTCAGTGGCCACTTTTCTCTAGGTCAGGGTAGAAGAAACTCTTTAGCTATCGTAAGCAGCTGTTACAGGAGAAGGACACTCCAAAATCAAAACATTGTTCTCTAGTCTTGGGTGGTGCCATAGCCTTTGTACCATGGTCTTCCACTGTCGTGGGTTAGAGTTCTGCTTGAGGGTACACTCAGGCACACTATTTTATATTTTTTCTTATTTTGTTTTGTTAAAATTTTTATAGTTCATATTGAAAATATTACTTTTAAAGTTACTGTTTTTAGAGAAAATTATTTTTCCTTGTCTCCTTTCCTTACTGGATTATTTTCCCTGTTGGATTCCCTGGGCTTCATTCTGCTTTTCCAACTAGGGCTGTAGCTTAGTAAGTAAGTAAGTAAGTAAGTAAGTAAGTAAGTAAGTAATAATAATAATAATAATAATAATAATAATAATAATAATAATAATAATAATAATAATAATAATAATAATAATAATAATATTATTATTATTATTATTATTATTATTATTATTATTATTATTATTATTCCATCTTCTGGGTGATAGTTTTAGATTTATGACCAAGGAGATGATTTTCGTGTTACTCCCCTATTTCTCAGTTGCAAATGTATTAAATTGATATAATCATGTATTATTACAGTAAATGAGGCAAATGATTGAATGTGATTGCACTTAAATTCCTAAAGTAGTTTAAAATTGAAGTTCACCTACATTGCACCGATATATTTTGTTACCTGTACTGTATATATCAAACAAACAACATTGCGGAATAAGAGCATTGTATGGCCTTAATTTGTCTATTCTGAACTCTGAAATTATACTTAAATGCTGAATATCAGAATTTATACTAGAATGCGGAATATAAGCTGAATATCCGAATTTATGCTAGAATGTGGAATATAAGCTGAATATCTGAATTTATACTAGACTGGGGAATATGAGCTGTATATCAAAATTTATACTATAATCCTGAATATAAGCTGAATATCAGAATTTATACTAGAATGCGGAATATAAGCTGAATATCAGAATTTATACTAAATTGGGGATTATAATCATTTATACTAGAATACTGAATATCAGAATTTATACTAAAATGCTGAATATGAGCATTTATACTAGAATGCTGAATATCAGAAATAAGACCAAAATGCTGAATATCAGAATTTATATGAAAATGCTGCTTATCAGATATGGAAATGAATTTGAAATGATGACTTTTCTCTAAAAGTTGATTTGGGGTATTAAATTTTTTTATATTTATTCTTTCACATTTGATGTATGGCTAAATTTCAAATGTTTACTAAATTCTGTGTTATTATTTAGTAATTAAACGAGTGAATGTCCTTTAAAGTTCCAAAACAAATGGTAAACATTCTTGCTTGGAAAGACCCTTCAGAATGGGCACATTCGGTTAAAATCGTTTTATACGAGTAAATTGTTTCTTTCAATAGTTTGTCATCCATAACATTTTTGCAGTAAAATAACATAACTTGATTATGAAGTTTTCAGTAACGTAGTGCAACTCTTCAAATAGATTTCCCTTCCTGTGACAGGCAATATTTAAATGCTTTTAGGAATAACAACGCAATTAAAAACCGCATTTTGCAGTTCTGTGGAAATTGAATAATTTGTATTGTGCAAGGCCAATACAAAGAGGTCAGACGGACTGGGTTGTGATGGCCTGGAGGTAGCGTCCTTACCGGGTGATTGCGAGACTGAGCTTCGAGTCCCGCTCAGACATGTTAGTGCTTTGGTCGCTGCCACCTCACCATTCTTGTGAGCTAAGGAATGGGGGCGGGGTGTCTATCTGTTGAGTCATCCGCAGCAATTGCCTGGCCCTCGTTAGTCCTACCTTGGGTGGAAAGTGGGCTTGGGCTCTGATCATGTGCTATATGGTCAGCTTGTAGGGCATTGTCCTGCTTGATAGGGCAATGTCATTGTCCCTTGCCTTTGCCATTCATGAGTGGCCTTTAAAACCTTTAAACTGTCACCTTCCTCCTCTCTCTTAGATTGACGTCACGCAGTCCTCAAATGGTAATTCTCTGGTGGGCCGTGGTATTGTTATTTACCTTTGAGTAAACCTCGTTTTTGACGACATAATCTGATAATTCCGTTTTCAGAAAATTCCCAGAATGGGCAAACAATATTTTAGATAAAATAATATTACTGTTGACTTAGTACAACAGCCTGAATTAACTAGCAAGTATTGAAAGAAACACGGTTGTAGTTGTAACTTTTATTAATGAAAATAATTTCAACACACTTGAATACACCATTATATAAACCTTCATTTATTTTTATAACAATTCCTTTGATTGAAGGTCTTTAAATCTGTGAAGTATCGACACACATCCATATATGTAACTTCTATTTTTTTTTCTTGCACCTCCCCGATAATTTTCAATTTTTTGTCTTTCTCTTCATTTTAATGGCAGTATTTAAGTGCCTTAATCTAAAATATATAGAGGCCTTTGCAAATAATTCAATAATGTCTTCAGGGACATTGCAATTCAGCAATAAGAGTTTGTCTTCATGCTTTGCCTTCTAAAAATGATGAGCTTTGAATTGTGGTGAAGACTTCTCGTTGGACAATTAATTGTGAAGAGAATTCCACTAATGGCATATAAAGCTCAGCTCTATTTACCATCCCAATCCACGATTCATTTGCATTCCTACACTCTTTCATCTATTTTTTTAGTTGTGGAATTTTTGTAGAAAACGTTTTTGACAATATAACACCTATATATTTAAGAGCTTCATTTTCAATTACATTGACAGCGGTTTTTTTATTTGCTTTATTCAGAATCTGATTGTTGATATCCTTTGTTAGGTATTCAAAATGTAAATGTTAAAACAATGAGCTGGTCAAGTATATTTCTACTCTCTTCCGCTGTCTTGGGTTAGAGTAGTCTTGCTTGAGGGTACACTCAGGCATACTATTCTATCTTATTTCTCTTCCTCTTGTTTTGTTAAAGTTTTTATAGTTTTTCTAGGAGATATTTATTTCAATGTTGTAGCTCTTCTTAAAATATTTTATTTTTCTTTGTTTTCTTACATTACTGGGCTATTTTCCCGGTTGGAGCCCCTGGGCTTAAAACATCCTGATTTCAAACTAGGGTTGTAGCTTAGCCAGTGATAATAATAATAATAATAATAATAATAATAATAATAATAATAATAATAATAAGAACATGTTTGAATTAATTCTGTCGACCCGGTCATTTATAATTGAGATGAAATCAGAGGTAGCTTGAAAAGTATTAGATTTCCCAAATACCTTTAAGCACTTGCACAAGATGACTATAAGAATTGCGCAGCATGCATGCCACGTTCCCTGTGCTGTCCATTAACAGATAGATGGAGTTCATTAAAAATAATAATAATAATAATAACAATAATAATGATTCTTTATTTATAGGGAGAGAACAAATTCAAATTATAACTAATGTCCTTTTCAAGTAATATTCTCGAAAACTTTGATTTGTAATGGAGAAAAAAATCAAATATATAACCTCCATAATTAACGGGCTTTTTAACGTCTACATGTAGTGAGTGTACATAAGTATACAAACCAAAGGTGATAAGTTAAACACTCTCTCTCTCTCTCTCTCTCTCTCTCTCTCTCTCTCTCTCTCTCTCTCTCTCTCTCTCTCTTAGAGAGAGAGAGAGAGAGAGAGAGAGAGAGAGAGAGAGAGAGAGAGAGAGAGAGAGAGAGATAGATAGAATTAATATAGAATTAAATTTCATAAATTTCATCACAAGCATTACTAGCTTATGTTCCTTTGCGTTTCCAACAAACATATATTTCTCCCAATTAAAAATCCATTAGAGACGAATAAAGGGAGATTTCCATTTGCCACATGTCATGTATCACAAAGGCCATGTTACTACATAATAACTTGTATTTCTACAAACATAAATTCGGGAGTCTCCTTGCCTTCTCGCTTCGACATGTTGCATACGATGAATTTCCCATCAAGGGCAAGAGTGAGGGTCTATTCTGAAAATAGCTGTGGCCAAGGCACGTGTTGATCTCTCAGCCTTGTTCAACTGCCTTTTCTCTTTAACAAAGGCATTCCGTCGGCTTTATTTGCCAGGTGAATCTTGTACTCGAGATTATCTCAACGTTGAGTTGGAATCGCGCTGAATTATTGCAATTTTAAGCTATTGCATCCGGTCGAAATAAGTTCAGTGGAATTTACTTTGGTTCTTAGGCTGTAAGATTAAAATAGACCCATATTGATTTCGATTTTTTATTTTACGGTTTACTGCTTATTATAACCAAACTGTGGAATACACACATCCAACGTTAAATCATAAGGAAATGCTGTAAATACCCTCTTAGTATTATTTGCTACAATATTCAAATATAACACCCAATGTATTTTTAACTGCAAAGCTAACAGAGAAAGGTTCAATGAAATATGTGTGAAATAATGTAATTAAGCCAACGCCTGGAGAAATAGAAAAAAGAATCTCTTATCCATTCAAGAATATTTTCCACTTCCATTAGAACATCACATCAGTTCCATGTGGCTAAATAGAGATCAGTACATAAAGCGATGGAAAAGAAGATTCATTGTTAAAAACTACATTAAATATTTAATCTGGAGCGGGTCAGAATATCAAATCTCCAAAAACATCCTCTTCCATTTCAAATGTCATCTTTTATAAGTATTTTTAAGGGACTGCTAAAAAACGAGAGCCTCTGCCTTCATTCAGTTATGCAAATCTGAAACCAGCCATTATATCTAAAATATCATTAGTTAAAATGTCATAAGATATCCATTTTCAATATTCTTTCTTAATGGAATAATCCTTAAATGAGATGTCAAGGAAACTATTTTTGTAAATTATTTAGAAAATGATTTTCCGATTGTTAGATTGTCAATGCTGAAGAAGATCGTGAGTATCAAGATTTTTTTTCTCTTCTGCTTTAGAACGGCTCTCTCGCTTAGACCTCGTGTTCTTTCTGGATCTTATATCATAACTCAGTTAACAACGAAGGAGAACGATAACTTTAGGAGAGAGAAAATTATGTCTGCCGAAATAATTACAATGAAATAGGTAAGATGTTGTGAATCAATAGGGTTTATATGCCGGCAATAATGATAGCATTGTTAAAGGTTTTAAAAGCCACTCATGAATGGTAGAGGCAAGGGACAGTGACAATGTCCTATCAAGTAGGACAATGCCCTAGAGACTGATCCATAAATACTTATGATCAGCGCTCAAGTTCCCTCTCCACCCAAGCTTGGACCAAGGAGGGCCAGGCAGTGGCTGCAGTAGATAAACCTATAGGCTCCCCTAAACCCCTCATACTTAGCTCACAAGGATGATGAGGTTGCAGCGACCAAAGGAACTAACGAGTGTGAGAGGGATTCAAACCCCAGTCTGGTGATCACCAGTCAGGGACATTACCAAATCGGGCACCACATTTACATTTAAGCGGAGACGAAGAAGGAAAATTATTAGATAATTAACCAATTAACTAATTGACGCCTCGAGCTCCGTGTGACGCAAAGGTCCTCCTCCAGATTCCTTCAGCCTGCTGTGTGTTACTCCGTCAGGCAAATCACCCTGCCACCGACAACGCCTCTCCCCCCTATCCAGAACCGCTTCTTCGCTGTTCTCAACCAAATAAATCTTGCATCTTAGTTTTTAAGATATATTCTTTATTAATTATCTGGATTACCCTAACACTTGAAAATAAATACCACCTCTATAAGGTTTTGTAATGATTATCAATAAATTATATTTTTTTACGGACCAAGGTAATCTATTTTACCTCTTTTAATTATAATGTTTTTCTTTGGCAATGGTATGTGTATATTTAACATTGAATACAATAAAACAACAGAGGTAAAATATAATGAGTTATTTAGTTAAATGGTAATCGAAAAACTGGGGAAAATAAAGGTGCAGTATATATACGTACAGTTAGAATCAAAAGAACGCAGACACCCGGGGGGAAATCTTTCGTCAGATGTCTCTTGTGCTCCCATGACAAAACACAAAAAGTGTTGCTCTTCTTACTACTATTGTGAAATGGGCGGAACCCTCTCCAACCTTAACGAATCGAAGACAGCAAATGGGTGTTTTTGCTAGTGAAAGCATTAGAATTTTACAAATCGAGTTGCCATATTTCATTCTGTTTTATCATTTGACGTTTCGAATATCCACTGCAAATACTGAATACACACATACACACATGTATGTATATATATATATATATATATATATATATATATATATATATATATATATATATATATATATATATATATATATATAGATATATATATATATGCTTATACACACACACATATATATATATATATATATATATATATATATGTGTGTGTGTGTGTATCATGAATCTGCAAAATCATTTGGAAATTATTGGAGTATCGCAGCTAAACAATTCCTTCCGTTAACAGTTACGTTAGATTATTTCGACATTAGTCTTGTTCAAGTCACCGGTGAAAGAAAAAGTACTTTCAGATATGGTTCGATGTAAAATAATAATAAAAAAAATACCGTACATGAGTTATGCCGGCCTAAATGACATTCAGAGAGAGAGAGAGAGAGAGAGAGAGAGAGAGAGAGAGAGAGAGAGAGAGAGAGAGAGAGAGAGAGAGAGATATTCGGCCTGAATACATAATTTTTAATATATTTGTAGTACATTGGTCAAAATTCGCCTGTAACTTTTTGGGTTAGGTTGGTGACAACCAAATAAGCAGAGGTGAAAACATGTCCTACGTGGCGGAAGTAATAATAATATTAATAGTAATAATAATAATAATAATAATAATAATAATGATAATTGTACCAAAAAGTAAATTTTGAGAGTTCTGACGAGGTGAATATTGGCCGGGGCACTGAGCCCTTTTATAATTTGGAATTACAAGATATTTCTTTGCATTTATTAAATGTAATTAGTTCTTCTTACACTCTAAATTCCTGAAATTTATCCATTTATTTAAATCTACCGAAATCTTACAACCCTTCCCGAAACAACATTATTACTTCCTATTACTTCCATTTTTGCCTGTTTGTCTTTCAACAATTCCAACTCTTTGAGAGATAAAGATTCACTTCACAAACATCATGGCGCTAGAGAATGGAACTTGTAATGTTTTCAAGATGATATTTATTTTGAAATTGAGATTTATGTAAGTGTGGGGATATAAACTCGATGATATATATATATATATATATATATATATATATATATATATATATATATATGATAAATTTTGCCAGCAGGAAGGGGGAGCCCCGCCCAGCCAGCGGTAAGAGGGGAGCCCCGCCCTGCCGGCAGTAGGGGGGGGGGAGCCCCGCCCTGACAGGAGAAAGGGGGGAGCCCCGCCTGCCAGCGGGAAGGGGAGAGCCCCACCCTTCCAGCGGGGGAGCCCTGCCCTGCCCTGCTAGCGGGAAGGGTGGAGCCCCGCCTTGCCTGGGGAAGGGGGGAGCACCGGCCTGCCAGCGGGAAGGTGGGAGCCCCGCCTGCCAGCGGGTAGGGGGGAGCCCCACCCTGCCAGGGGGAAGGGGAGCCTCACCCTGCCAGGGAGAAGGGTGGAGCCCCGCCCTGCCCTGGGGAAGGGGAAGCCCCTCCCTGCCAGCGGGAAGGGAGGAGCTCCGCCCTGCCAGCGGGAAGGGGGAAACCCCACCCTGCCAGCGGGAAGGGGGGAGCCCCGCCCTGCTAGCGGGAAGGGGGGAACCCCGCCCTGCCAGCGCGAAGGGGTAAGCCTCGCCCTGCCAGCGGGAAGGGAGGAGCCCCGCCCTGCCAGCGGGAAGGGGGAAGCCCCGCCCTGTCAGCTGGAATGGGGGAGCCCCGCCTTGCCAGGGGGAAGGGGGGAGCACCGCCCTGCCAGCGGGAAGGGGGAAGCTCCGTCCTGCCAGCGGAAGGGGAAGCCCCGGCCTGCCAGCGGGAAGGGGGGAGCCCCGGCCTGCCAGCGGAAAGGGGGGAGCCCCGCCCTGCCAGCGGGAAGGGGGGAGCCCCGCCCTGCCAGCGGGAAGGGGGAGCCCCGCCCTGCCAGGGGGAAGGGGGCAGCCCCGCCCTGCCCGAGGGAAGGGGGAAGCCCCGCCCTGCCAGCGGGAAGGGGGGAGCCCCGCCCTGCCAGCGGGAAGGGGGGAGCCCCGTCCTGCCAGCGGGAAGGGGGGAGCCCCGCCCTGCCAGCGGGAAGGGGGAGACCCTCCGGGCTAGCAGGAGGGGGGCCAGCCCCGCCCAGCCAACAATAGAGAGTTCCTGTATCCAGCTTATTTTTTAAAAAATCAGAAAGGCAGTTATGAAAAGTATTACAAAAATCTTGAAGACTTCTTTTTTCCCTCCATGAGGAAGAAGAAGTCTTCAAGATTCTTGTTTTGAAGACTTCTTTATTCTAAGAAGAAAGGGATCAACAACAAGTTGAATCAGGAAGGCAGTCATGAAAAACAGAACAAGAATCTTGAAGACTTCTTGTTTCTCTCCATGAGGAATAAGAAGTCTTCAAGATAATTGTTTTGAAGACTTCTTCCTCGTGGAGAGAAAGAAGAAGTCTTCAATATTCTTGTTTTGAAGACTCCTTTCTTCTAAGAAGAAAGGGATCAACGATAAGTGGAATCAGGAAGGCACTCATGAAAAGCTAAACAAGAATCTTGAAGACTTCTTCTTTCCCTCCATGAGGAAGAAGAAGTCTTCAAGATTCTTGTTTTGAAGATTTCTTTCTTCTAAGAAGAAAGGGATCAACGACAAGTGGAACCAGGAAGGCACTCATGAAAAGTTTTACAAGAATCTTGAAGACTTCTTCTTTCTCACCATAAGGAAGAAGTCTTCAAGATTCTTGTTTTGAAGACTACTTCTTCCTCATGTAGAGAAAGAAGACGTCTTCAAGATTCTTGTTTTGAAGACTGCTTTCTTCTAAGAAGAAAGGGATCAACGACAAGTGGAATCACGAAGGCAGTCATGAAAAGCAAAACAAGAATCTTGATTACTTCTCTCTCTCCATGAGGAAGAAGAAGTCTTCAAGATTCTTGATTTGAAGACTTCTTCTTCCTCATGGAGAGAAAGAAGAAGTCTTCAAGATTCTTGTTTTGAAGACTTCTTTCTTCTAAGACGAAAGGGATCAACGACAAGTGGAATCAGGAAGGCAGTTATGAAAAGCAAAATAAGAATCTTGAAGACTAATAACTGATTTATTTGAAAGGATTCCGACAGAAAATACAGGAAGAGAAGGGAGATAGGAAGGAGAACGGAAGAGAAGAAATAAAGTATCCAAAAAGGAGAACTACTTATTATTTGTTGATCAGTTTACAATTGTGCGGATTTGAAATGAGTAAGTATAGCCCATAACGTTGAAGATCCAAAAATAAACATTGTGCAGAATAAGGTGGAAACTACACAGAAGTAGAGAATATTGAAGGACCAAATCCGAAATAGTCTTAAAATTCTCCCAACTCGTTGTTCGATTCCAATTTGTTTTTCTTCATCAATAGGAAAGTTGAATGCTTTCCTATCAGAGCTCCAAAAGAGTCTTGGTGTGTCTGTTAGGAGAAACAGGGAATACCGGTGCATTTCAAAATCGGATTCAGATTGTCATTCGTCTTGAGCAGGATTATTAGAAAAGATAAAAAGATGGTTTTAATCGCTTTATTGATCAACCCAAATTTGCAAGATTTTATCACCGACTTGCCTCTGAGGCCAGGAAAAAGGAAACAAGATTTGGGTGATGCAGATAATGCTTTGGTGAAAGTTAAGAGAATTATTGATTCTGGGACTTTGGAAGAAAACAAAAATACATCGTCAAAAAGGAATCAACGACAAGTGGAATCAGGAAGGCAGTTATGAAAAGCTAAACAAGAATCTTCAAGACTAATATTGGATCTATTTGAAAGGATTCGGACAGAAAATACAGGAAGAAGAGGGAGACAGGAAGGAGAACGGGAGAGAAGAAATAAAGAATCCGAAAAGGAGAACTAGTTATTATTTGTTGATCACGTTACGATTGTGCGGATTTGAAATGAGAAAGTAAAGTCCATAATGTTGAAGATCCAAAAATAAAGATTGTTCAGAATAAGGCGGAAACTACACAGAAGTAGAGAACATTGTAGGACCAAAGAAAGCTAAAATTCTTCAACCTGAAGTAATTTCTTTTCCTCTAAAAGGAAGAACTTCTAAGGACAGACACTCCAATTGGACGTCTCTCTGTTAGCACGTGCTTATAAGAAAAATAATTATCTAGGACCGACGAAGGGACGGGTTTGGGATCAGAGAGTTTTGGTTTACTGCGCCTCGGATTTGAACTTCGGGCTCCAGCTTCGGTCGTCATTTTGTGTCAGACTCATTATCATCTGTCTGTCATCAATGTTCGTGTCATCCAACACAAGTAACAGGTTTTAAAAGATACAACCAGCGCTCCGTTCCCCTTACAGGCAGCCAGCACAATGGGCCGTGGTCCGCCTTGCATATAGGCAGGTCAATCTAAGTCATCATCATCAGGAGAGGCAATTTGAGACACGAGACCTCTTACGGTCATTATAAAAAGGATATTTTAATTGCGAAGGGATCGATGGTTTAGTTGGGTTCCGTCGTTTTGAAACGACTTCAAGATGATCGTAAAAAGAAATTCGACCAAGAAGCGCAACGGCAGGAGGAGAGGAACTGGCCAAACGAATACTCTGAGGAAAGAGTTTGTTATCCTTCATCAGGACCCCTAAAAGATTGATACGCAAACCGGACGTCCAAACGAAAGTTATCTTACGGGAAGAATAGGAACAGGGTACCTTCACACGCGCTCACATGATATATATATATATCTGTGTGTGTGTGTGTGTGTGTGTGTGTGTTTGTTGGGTATTATTTTCTTTCCTGTTACTATGATACTAATTTCTATGATAAATTGATTTATGGGGGAATAAAATATTAAAGGGGATTTCGTATAATTACGTTTTGATATAGCTGACCATAAGAAACAGTAAGTTGAGTATTGAGAAACTAGATCTTCCTCATTCCTGTTTTTCTGAGGCTAAACTAACTAGTTAAGCATTTAAGTCCTATGGAATTAAGACACTCTTCATGGATATTGATGCTTATAGAGGTGTAGACCCAAATGCTATTTTTCCTTCGTTATATATAAAGACCACTGATTTCCTAGCTCTTAAGTTGTCTGTTTTTTCTTCAAGTTATCAAAGTATATATATATATATATATATATATATATATATATATATATATATATATATATATATATATATATATATATAGATAGATAGATAGATAGATAGATAGATAGATAGATAGATAGATATATTTATTTATTTATTTATTTATTTATTTATTATAGTCACAAAAGGAGAACTGGGTTTATGTTTTCATTTTTCCTTTCGTGGCTATAATACTTGATTATTTTATGCTTATCGCGTGTTAGCTTTTGTGATTTTTACACACACACACACACACACACGAGCGCACGCGCACACACAGATGCACACACACGCTCATTTATATATATTTATATATATATTATATATATATCTATATATATGTGTGTGTATATATATATATATATATATATATATATATATATATATATTTATATTTAATGATAAATTTTGCACATTTAGACGTGTTTTTCATATTTATATAAGCCATATATTATACTCGCTTAATATCTGGATTCTCTCTATACCTCGGGATCAGATAACCAAGGGGAAATCAACCCAAGAGATAATAGCTTCTGGTCGGCCGAGGAATCGAACCCTGGTCCGAGAAACTGGCTCGAAAATTGGTATTACACACGCACACACACATACAGTATGTATATATATATATATATATATATATATATATATATATATATATATATATATATATATATATATATATATATATATATATATATATATATTATGTGTGTGTTTTGTATTAGCAGTGGATATTCGAGACATTAATTGATAATAAAGAATTGAAACATGGCAACTTGAATTATAACTTTTGTATGCTTTTACTAACAAAGACAGCCCTTTACTGTCTTTGGTTCGCTAAGGTTGGAGAAGGCTCCGCCCATTTCGTAGTAGTAAGAAGAGCAACTCCTTGTCGGTTTTGTCATGGGAACACCAGAGACATCTGACGAAAGATTTCCCCAGAGTGTCGGCGTTCTTTTGATTCCAACTGTACATACATGCATACATCGAGGACGGTTTGTGCGTGTGCGTACGTGTGTTGGTTTCACTTAGTAAGAATGGAAATTAGAAACGGCCGAAGAAGTTGAGAACCTTTTAAGCCACTGAAGAAAAACATGGAACTTTCGTTGAACAATTTCGGAAATTAAATTGACTAAATTCCGTGTGTGTGCTAGAGAGAGAGAGAGAGAGAGAGAGAGAGAGAGAGAGAGAGATGGTATCCATTTAAGTTTTATTGAAGAAAAGAATTGTCAGGGCAGATATTGGTATTGAATATTTTATCATTAATGTAAAGGAATCACGTGAACCGCAATATCATTCCTTCTTTTCCTTCTTTCTCTCAATTCCCAAAGCTCTCCTTCCGACCATTCCCGAAATGTGTCTGATTATTTCATTCCTGAGATGTCTTAGAAGTAGACGGAAGCATCCAGAGGGCGTCGACCCTTCGGAATAATTTCCGAATTTTAGCGTTAATTGCTTCCGGTCTGGACACCTTCCCTGTTGATATGAAATGTAACAGAGCTCTTACGACAGGGAAAAATGCCGAGAGGCTGAAGGCAAGATACCGAGAAGCTGATGGGAAGATCCGAGATGCTGAAAGGAAGATAGCGGGAGGCTGAAGGGAAGATACCGCGAAGTTGAAGTGAAAATACCTAGAGACTGAAGGGAAGATACGGAGAAGCTGAAGGGAGGATATCTAGAGGCTGATGGGAAGATACCTAGAAGCTGAAGGGAAGAAACCGCTAAGCTGAAGTGACGCTGCCTAGTGTCATAAGGGCTTGGGGTAGTCATCAAGAATACAGGATAGGAGGCGGTGAATTAGACGATTATTAAATCGTTAGAGAACTTATTGTCTAAATTAATTTTCACAATTCAAATGAGCAGAAATTTTCTTGAAAGCGAGTGAATTAGAACTTTAAATCTTGAGGGTGCATGACAGAAGATTAATAAGTTTCTCGCTGGCTCTTAAAGGATGACAATAGTCAATTACAATGGAATTTACTTTTACCTGGTACAATTCCCGGCGAGAGCGGACGGGGAGACATTTAAATTAAAAGAAACTATTGGACGTCGTGTGGTGTTACTGGCCTATGGACGTCCGCCATGGCCGTGGTAGGCTCAGCATGGCCGGTGGACCTAGTCAAGGTTGCCCACCCACGAGTAGGACTCGAACTCAACAGCCTTTTTTCACACAGTATGTGCGTTCTTATTTCCCCTACATTGCTGGGGGGGGGGGGGGTCCTGGCTTGTCTCGCCTATGGATAGCAGGTGACGTAACCACACCATACCGGTTCTCACTCTGCGTCCCCTCTCCCCGGTGTACCGGTTTCAAATTACCCCCTCTAAATCTTACCCCTCGGTAGTTTGAAACCGGTTTCAGGCTACCCCCTGGGGTAATTTGAAGCCGGTTTCAAGCTACCCCCCTGGTTTCAAACTACCCCCTTGTTTTTCCGTAGTATCTCATCATTTAGAAATATTAATCAATTGCTTTTGATCAGGGTCAACACAAAATTTTTAGGTTACATGCCTATACATGTACGGTTTCCTCTATTTGTAGAATTTATTGATGTCATGTATTTATCAGTTTATTGTCTTAGTTCTCCTTTGCTATTATTTTACTGGTACAGTGATAAAAGCATGGCTATCCTTTATGTGTTATTTTTTTTTTCCAAAACGAACTTAAGACACATTCTGTGAGTAAATTTGCATGATGTATAATACTAGTGCACATAAGTGTAGCGTTTCTTAATTCATCGGGATGACCACTAAGAGGACGATAGTTACGATGACCATTTCTCGTCCTTGGGCCGCAAATCAACACCCCTTTTTTTATCCGATTATCTTGTAAGCCTTTGATCTCGGGTGTGTTGGGATGTATATAAACCCAGGTTAACCCGATCACAGCATCACTTGTCCAAAAAGTCCTCAGTATGGCTGCTGAACGGAAATCAGACAACCTCGATATCATCTATGACTACGTAGTGAACACCAAGTACCCAAAAGGGGCTTCGAAAAACGAAAAAGCCAATCTTGGAAGACTATACTCTATCAAATTTACGAAGGTCAAGGTGTATCTAAAGACAAAGACACACGGTACCATATTTTCGACTTTGTAGTATACCGTCTCACCTTACTAAATTTTTGTAGTAATTTCCTTTAGGAATCGACCACCTATCAAAAAAAAAAATCTCCACAGCTGAAAAGTTTCTTCGTTTTCTTTTGTCATATCATCTCTTACAATATATTTCTATTATTTTTGTTGGCATATCAACATGCTCACTATATTTTCTTGTTTTCAGTTTGCTTTAAAAATTTCTTTAATGATACAATCTCATTTGCCCTCTTGTTATTTTGGTATTCTAACTTTACATCTTTCCTTTATTTCTTTCTCCTTATTTGTTTCCCTTCCCAGTAGGGTTGCACCTTGGCTAAAAATTATAATAATAATAATAATAATAATAATAATAATAATAATAATAATAGTAATAATAATAATTAAGTATCGTATCCCTACTGTTGCTCTGTACGGGGGTGGATGACCTTCCGTTCTGGCTGACGAAGGCTTATTGTGCTCCCTTGATTGGCTATAATCTTTTAAGCATCTCTCTCTCTCTCTCTCTCTCTCTCTCTCTCTCTCTCTCTCTCTCTCTCGTTCTGGCTGACGAAAGGCTTATGGTGCTCCCTCGATTGGCTACAATCTTTGAAGCATCTCTGTTACAGCGTTTATAATTCTCTCTCTCTCTCTCTCTCTCTCTCTCTCTCTCTCTCTCTCTCTCTCTCTCTCTCTCTCCTACATCTGGGTGTAACTTTCGTTGCAGGTGGTTCCTTCCATTAGCTGGCCGCAAGGTTATACACTTCCCTGCACTAAATTGTGATAAATCTAAAAAAGTATTGTATTCAGTTAAATAAAAAAAAAAAAAAAAAACACAAGAGCACTTATGTGTTGCTGAGCAAGGGGCCAAAGTATATAATTGGTTTCGATCAACAGGATAATACACAACTCAACTTCGTTAACAGCAGGTTACTAAAAGTTTATTCTTTGTATTATTGTTGCTTTATCATTTGGTCTAATTACTACTGAGTTCTTATTAATTGAAAATGAAAAGTGACCTACCCAAATAATGTATGCATACAGACAGACAGACACACACACACACACACACACACATATATATATATATATATATATATATATATATATATATATACACATATATATATATATATATATATATATATATATATATATATATATATATATATATATATATATATATATGTGTGTGTGTGCGTTTGTGTGTGTATGCATACGGTCGTGTTCCTGTTGGTTTTGTGTTATTTTGTGTGAAAGCACGTGTTTCGGAATTACTTTAAAGACTATCCTGAAAAATAATTCAAACCGTTTGACCCTTGAGTTCTCGACTACCACACTTTTCTTTCATTTTTGTAACATTATGTCAAATTCTCCTGAGAAAAAAAAAATCCCTCTATCCAGTGGCTATGACAAGAAAGGTGACGATGTTCGTATTGATGCTTAATAATGTTTGCACGGAGCAATAAAATCTGACGATGGGGAACGGAAAAATAAAAGCTGAAACTGCAGTTTTTATCAGAGCTGTAAACGGTCCATTAGAATCGATAGTGGTTCGAAATGAAACGTCACTTTAAATATCCTTCACGGTTCGTGACGTCACTTCAGCATGAAATGTCCTTGGTGAAATGTTCTATTGAAATGAAATGCTGTCTGGCCATTTCCTCATTTCCTTTTCTCACTGAGCTGCTCTCCCTGTTGGAGCCCTTGGGCTTGTAGCTGTCTGCCTTTCCAGTCGTGGTTCTACAGTACCCTGGATGATAATAATAATGCTAATGATTATAATGATAATAATAATAATAATAATTTATATAAGTTACATATATATGGACACACACGCATATATATATATATATATATATATATATATATATATATATATATATATATATATATATATATATATATATATATATATATATAGACACATTTAGGTGTACACCTACGTTTGTGTGTGTATATATCCTACACGAATGCAGGTAATATTTTTATTACCGATATCGGTTTTCCAAGAGAGAGAGAGAGAGAGAGAGAGAGAGAGAGAGAGAGAGTGCACTATACATTGCCTATATAACACTACCATGCTTACGAGATGTTATTATCATCAACATATGAGAATAACTTTTTGAAGAAGAACTTACATATAAATTGAGTCACATCCGGGATGTTCAAAGTAACATAATATTTTGTTGATCTGATAACGTCTTTATTAATCATCCTTAGAGCAAACAGAAGATACTGTTTTTCATCAATTGCCATAATTGTTGGTATGTGAAAACACCACCATAATGTTCTTTTTCAACAAAACGACTGACAAAGATGGCTATCTTTTCCCTATTTCTCCACTATCAGGCTTTGGATGTTATAAAGTTTTCGTTTTCCCAACGAAAAAACCAGACTCTTCAGAAGGCAGGTCTGTTCCCTCTGACTGAGTTAGTTCCCTCTCTTGTACTTCATCCATCGCGGATCGTGATCTCAATTAAGGTTTCAATGAATCCCATTCCTCTACTTCCGCTCAAATAAATGCTCGTTAAATTATTTTGATTATCTTCTTAATGAAAGAAAATCCTTTAACTAATGTACAGTATGTAGAAATCTGCAAGAGATAAAATTCCATATTTAGTATGTGAATCGTGATACCATATACGTTTCCCGCCCTTGAAAGTTGCGTTAACAAGAAAACCGGTGTTTACTGTAGGACTATCGGAAAACGGATTGTAAATAAATCCAGTGCACTGTTGTATTAACAAACTACTATCCAGTGCACGAAAGACGTTTATACTTCTGACATTGTTTAAAAACTTTATATATATATATATATATATATATATATATATATATATATATATATATATATATATATATATATTGCATATTCAATCTATCTAATACAGCACAAAATTATTGTCTTAATATAACAATCATTCTCTCATAAAACTATCAAAGTTCACAAGATAATTACCGGCTGGCCGGTTTGGTTGTTGACATGGCCGGACAGAGGTTGGCTACTTGGCGGTTGGCGCAATACCAGTCTCGCCAGTTGGTCCGATGACGTCGCATCGTTCGGTTAGTCTTTTGTAGTCAGTGCTGTGTTATCATTGTGTTAAAGGTATTGTTGGCCAATTGAATTTATACCTGTTGGATTCCTAGATTTTTCTACGCTTTCAAGACCTGTGGACAAGATTTTCCAATTAGGTAATTTATGGTACGAAGTCTTAAATAGGACCCTAACATTCTTTACCAACTGCGTTTGATTACTCACTAATAATTATGTAACTCGTTTTTTTATATATAAAATGTGTTGGAGTAAAGCTAATTCAATGTGGATATTACTTAGGGATTCTTCCCTTCAGGGATTATTTCGTAAATCTGATTAGGAAGAGGAGTTGGAGGAGGAAGACGGTTTGGGAGGGAAAATAATTGTCGCCTTTCGATCTTCCCGCCCAAAGACAACTGAGAATCACATCACGTTACCTTAATGGTATGAAATATTAGAAAACTGCATATATATATATATATATATATATATATATATATATATATATATATATATATATATATATATATATATATAAACACCAATGATGCAGTTAATTATATGTATACACAATTTACATGAGTCTTTTCATCATTTCTAATGCGTTTTTCATTTAAATAATGACACAATCCTGTAACCATGCACGCTTACCTTTGCATCACAACTACGTGTTGGTACTTGATATTGTCATTGCGTTCGAAGGGTTAGCGTGAGGTCTAGATATCAGAAATTGAACACCATAGTCTTTCTGTAGGTGAAAATTTGAAAATGCAGCCGTAAGCATTATATCAAAGACAATCCTGTTGAAGAGGAGGAAGAAGGAAATGGTAAAAAATGGATTGATAGTCCTATGCAGCAATGAGAGAGCAAACGAGATTTAATCACACATTGCTAACTTTACTCTAAGAGAAGATTTTCTGGTTGTACAAGTCTACAGAATTTTTCCCTGGGCCACATTGGCATAGGTATAAGCTAATGCACATTTTTCCTTTATATTACGCAATATAAAATTTGTATAAAAATGAAATTGGGAATTAGAAATAGACCAAAATGGAAAATTTCGTTTTATTCGCATGCACTCTACATACTGCATAAGCATACTGATTGATGACTTAAGTTTAAGGTTTACACACACACACACACACACACAACAGTAATTTTAGTATTAACAACATATCCACTAGATTTCATAAATTTCATTCATAAAAATATGGTTAAGAATGGTTGCATAAGGCGTTACTTAATAGTATGAGAGACAAGTGGAAAGACGCCGAAACAATGTAAAATTTGCGATTCGATATCGTTACCCGTCTCGCCAAGCTGCTTACGGCTAAGCAATATGGAATGATATAGTCTTCCACGTTGGCTCACAAATTACAAGTTTTGAAGGTCGTGGAAATCTTGGCTGTGTGTATATATGTTGCTCAATTTATTTCATGTGTAGATATTTATTACGAGAAATATTCCCATACTTTTTATTTTAATGAACACGTAGATTGAGATATTTACATTTCAGTATATTGATCGTTTTGAAGTGATCCGTCGTGTGAAATAGCTATTAATGTGGGGAAAAGATTGGCTGACTTTAACCCGAGTGTAGTTTTGTATATTGTTTGGATTTAACTAAGATTTCCGTTTGTAGATTGCATGAGCAAGTAAGAAAATGCTGTGAGAAGACATAGAGGAAGGAATTAAGTTTATCCCTTTAACAATTATGCCAACTTTATGGCAAACTTCCCTTCATTACATTATAGTTAAATGTGTAATGTCTCTTTTGATGGTGTTACTGTTTTTAATATATTTTATAATTGTTCATTATTCCTCATATCGCTCATTTATTTCCTTTTTCCATTTCCTCACAGGGCTATTTTCCCTGTTGTAGTTCTTGGGGCTTATAGCGTCTTGCTTTTCCAACTAGTGTTGTAGCTTGGCTAGTGATAATAATAATGATAGTAGTAGTAGTATTAGTAGTAGTGGAATGTGCGTATTGAAAACATCCTTTTATTTTGTAGTCGTGCTTTAACTTATCCGCATCTGAATGGAATTTCCATAGTTTCATTTTTGTATCTTATCAATTATGTTTTTTATTCTTTTTTTTTTTTTGCAATATTAACGCTTTCAGATTATATTTATTTTGCTGTAGTCAATTAATGATAATTACTTTGCTATAATTGATTATGGTCCCCTGACTGAGTCTTAGTTAATGCCAAGGGCGTTTTGGTCGGATTGGGTTTGATGAGCTTTTTACGTCAAGGCATAATGTTAGTTACAAACGTCTTATATCATTTGATTTTATTGTTATTGAATACCAAAATGGATAAAGACTATTTTAGTTTCTCCTTTATGGTGCTCAAACAGCTGCCAACATCGCAAAGAAAATAAAACTGTAAGATATCAGTTTGGATAAAGATATTATTATTATTACTTAATAAGCTAGAACCCTATTTGGAAAACCATGATGCTATGAGCCCAGGGGCTCCAACAGGGAAAATAGCCCAGTGAGAAAAGGAAACTAGGAATAGTAAAATAAACCATAAAAACTTCAACAAAACCAGAGGAAGATAAATAAGATAAAATAGCGTTCGCGGGTTGCGAGCAAAATGTTTTGACGTTGATATTATTCTTGACAGAATATTTATTATCTTGCTTTAACTGATATACCATCTTATTTATTTCGCCATTTTAGAATCAAAACATCCTGTGTGCGTGAACAAACTAAATGTTATTCAGTAAGTTTGTCTCTCTCTCTCTCTCTCTGTCTCTCTCTCTCTCTCTCTCTCTCTCTCTCTCTCTCTCTCTCTCTCTCTCTCTCTCTCTCTCTCTCTCTCTCTCTGTCATAATCATCATCAGCTGTTACTAGTCCACTGCAGAACAAAGGCCTCAGACATGTCCTTCCACTTGCGTTTATGGGCTTTGTGTGTCAATGCAAGCCCGCAAATTTCCTTAGTTCGTCGATCCAAAGTCTTCTATTCCATTCTCTGCTTCTTCTTTTACAACCTCTACGGATCCATTCTGATTTACCTATTCTCCGACATTATTATGATATGCCCTGCTCATCTCCATTTTTTTTTTTTTTTTTTTTTTTTTTTTTTTTTTTTTTTTGCAAGTCTTTAGAATAACCTCTACTGTAGTTTGCTGTCTTAACCCTGGTGTTCTTTTTCTGTCTCTGTCTAATTATTATTATTATTATTATTATTATTAGCCAAGCTACAACCCTGGTTGGAAAAGCAAGATGCTACAAGCCCAAGGGCTCCAACAAGGAAAAATAGCCCAGTGAGGTAAGAAAATAAGGAAATAAATAAATGATGAGAATAAATTAACAATAAATCATTCTAAAAACATTAATTACGTCAAAACAGATATGTCACATATAAACTTTAAAAACTCATGTCAGCATGTCAGCCTATCATTATTCCTTACACACACACACATAATTTATATGTACATGTGGATGTATGTATGTACATTATATATGCATATATATACGCACATATATAATATATATGTACATGTATATATATATATATATATATATATATATATATATATATATATATATATATATATATAATTATATATATATATAATATATATATATATATAATTATATATATATATATAATATATATATATATATATATCATACATTATATATATATATATATATATATATATATATATATATATATGTGTGTGTGTGTGTGTATATATATATATGTATATATATGTATATATATATAGTACTGTGGATGGTATTTTCGCTTTGAGACAAATTATGGAAAAGTACAGAGAGAAGCAAAAGGTCTTGCATATGGCCTTTATAGACCTAGAGAAGGCATATGACAGAGTACCACGACAGGAAATATGGAGATGTCTCAGGGGGAGAGGAGTGATGGAGAAGTATGTCAGAATGATCAGGGAGATGTATAGAAATGTAAAGACCAGCGTCAGATCTACGGTTGGAAGAACAGAAAATTTCCAAGTTGGAGTCGGGCTACATCAGGGATCTGCTCTAAGCTCACTCCTGTTTAACATCGTCTTGGATGTGTTAACAGAGGATGTCAGGGAGGAGCCACCATGGTGTCTGCTCTATGCAGATGATATAGTCTTGGTAGCCGAGAACAGGGAAGAACTGGAGGGGAAACTAGAAAGATGGAGATATGCCTTGGAGAGTAGAGGTTTAAGAATAAGCAGGAAGAAGACAGAGTATATGACAACCGAGATGGATGGCGACCAGCAAACCACGATCAAATTAGGCGGAGGAAACATCAAAAGGGTTCATAAATTCAAGTACCTTGGTTCAGTGATCGACAATGGGGGGAACATGGAAGAGGAAATTAACAACCGGATTCAGTGTGGTTGGAACAACTGGAGGAAGGTGTCTGGTATCATATGTGATAGGAAAGTCCCTATAAGATTGAAGGGCAGAGTGCACAAGGCAGTGGTCAGACCAGCAATGACATATGGATTGGAAGCAGCACCCCTAAAGAAAACAGAGGGTAGAAAGTTGAACGTAACCGAGATGAGGATGCTTAGGTGGATGAGTGGAGTAACCAAAAAGGACAGGGTTAGAAATGAACATATTAGGGGTACAGTAAAAGTCACTGAGGCATCAAAGAAAGTGCAAGAGGCAAGGTTAAGATGGTATGGCCACCTGATGAGAAGAGAAGGGCAACACATGGCAAGAGAAGTGATGGACGTGGAGGTGGATGGAACACGAAGGAGAGGAAGACCTATGACCAGGTGGAGAGATTGCATTAGAGATGATATGAGGGAGAAGGGAGTATGGGAGGAAATGACACAGGACAGAGGGAGATGGAAGAGACTCATTAGAAAGCGACCCCGAATAGGGATAAAGCTGGGAAGAAGATATATATATATATATATATATATATATATATATATATATATATATATATATATATATATATATATATATATATACATACATTTATATATTGCAAAATTAATGTTGATTGAGTCTCAATTTTACATGTCAGTAAATAGTTGGGTGCTATGTTGCAAAAGCTTTTAGCCTTTTTCATGGATTCTGTATTGATCGAAAAAAATTGCAAAGGGAAGGAAATGTTTATATAGAGAAAGACTTCCTAAAAACACGGCAAAGCTACAATAACCAGACAATGCAGTTTTTGTAGAGAACTGTATTTACAAAGCTCGCTTGATGGGATACTTCATATACTTGTTGATATGATACACGATGTTAACCTGAGAAATAATTAAATAATGGTCATAGAGTAAGTAAAATTGATGGAATAAAACTAGAAATCTTGGAAACAATGAAATGTTCAAAGATTTTTAAACAGGTGAAACTAAAAAGTTTAGCTGAATATAATGTGGCGAGGGGGAAAAAATCAGTAAAAGTCCTTAGGGATATCCTTCGGCCCGAAGTTGCGTTGAATTTATTTCCTTTTCTATCTCGGTCTAATTCCCATCATTATTCTTTCCATTGGATTTCGTCTGAAATGATTACCTGTTTATTACGGAAAAAAAAGATATTGAGTACATTGATTATTCAAAACTTTGTAATGCTTTGAACGTGGAAATAAGAGTAGCAGCAAATACTAACATGGAAACGAAATATTTTCAGTTGTCAGTTAAAAAGAAACTAGAATTAGTGTAGATGTTATTAATATTCTTTGTAGTTTTGGGAATTCATAATTGATTGCCGATCGCCTTACGGTTAAGAGGATTTTCAATAAAAATGAGTATTATCTTCGTTAAATGAAAATACTTTCAAATAGTACTACTGTGTAAAGGATCTAGAGAAGAATCTTCCTGTTATTTAACCATTCAAATCCAACACGTGTTGCGACTCTGTGGACGTCATTCAATGAAAATATGTTGGACCATCAGGCAGTTGCCTCGTGTAATAAAGACTACTTGCGAGAAACAACGTCTGAGACAGCCCTAAAGAATATTGTGTATGTGTGTGTTACCACCGAAGGCGTCCGGTATTTTAGGCTTTTTCTTAAACAAACCGGGAATCTTCTAGACCCAATGCCATGCTATTGCTCTCCTCAAGGCGTCGGGCATGAACAGATAAGCATTGTAGCAAACTTATCACTACTGACTAAATCTAAGTTCCTCATTAACAGTGAGACTACGCAGCCAGTATGATTTCAATTGACAATTTCTCGTTGCAACTTTAGCATCATCAAGAAACTAATTGGTGGTTATCTTTAAAAATACTTATTGGTGAACTTTTCTGTAGAAACAAAACTATTTTTCTTTCACAATCAGCATTTCTTACGTTATACCATCAGCATTTGCGGTGGGAATAACGGTTTTAAGGGTTTAAAGGCCGTTCATGAATGGCAGAGGCAAGGGACAGTGACATTACCCTATCGAGTTGGACAATGCCCTAGAGACTGACCATATATTCATATAATCAGCGCCCAAGCCCCCTCTCCACCCAAGCTAGGACCAAGGAGCAATGGCTGCTGATGACTCAGCAGATAGACCTATAGGCTCCCCAAAACCTGCCATCCTTAGCTCACAAGGATGGTAAGGTTGCAACAACCAAAGAAACTAACAAGTATGAGCGGGACTCTAACCCCAGTGTGGCGTTTACCAGTCAGGGACGTTACCACATCGGCCTCCACATAACTTATTCCTGCTGACTTTGATTTGTTCCATAGAATTAAGTTGTTTCCTTGCTGATGTGAGGCACAACCACTTTCCAGACAATTCCCTTCCATCAATATTAATTAGTCTTACTTACAGATGTTCTCACAGCAAATCTCTTCTTATTCATATAGCTACATCTGAAGGTAAATTGTATTATTCATGATGGCCATACTAGAGAAAAATTACTTGTTATAGCCTCATGTTATGACAGATGCTTTAAGGAAAAGATGGAAATTAACATTCTATTTCCTCAGCACTGATGATCGCTTTTAAAAGTCGCAGCTGGCAGAAAAATTGCCTTTTTTTGGTAACCGAAATCACTTAGGAAGTCAAGAGGTGTCTTTCTCGGATCAGAAGTAAATCATTTTTTTTGTAACTTCATACTATTGATTTTTTAGATTATCATCATATCCTCCTACGCCTATTGACGCAAAGGGCCTCTGTTAGATTTCGCCAGTCGTCTCTATCTTGAGCTTTTAATTCAATACTTCTCCATTCATCTCCCACTTTTTTTTTTTTTATCATACGGGATTTAATGTAATGAATACATATACCTTATCATAAATATTTAAAAATAAAAATTATTCATTATGAAATTTTCCCACTTATTAACAATAGGTACAACGCCGTTTTGAAGTAGTGGGGCTTCCGTCAGTGTTAGAACAGTTTTCGCGGACATTGCCCTTAGCCTGAGGGGAAAAACTCCCGGGTAAAGGCTGTGACATAGGACTTCTTAATTTATTTGCATTTCAAACAGAATGGTACACAAATTTAACCTTTTAAGGATTCTGCTCGAAGGGGGTCATTCTAAGCCTAGTAAAACTTGTTGAAACTAGACTCCCTCTGCTTAAACTGGTTCTGGCACCGTCCTTATAACTGGCAAGTAAGCAGGATGAAATGCATCGTGTAGAGAGACCTATTGCATTAGCATTTGTTCGATAAAGTTTTTGCATTGATTGGATCCCCTCATCAAAGTAATACTGGTACCGTACTCTTAATTGACAGACAACAACTGCCTTCTTTTTGTAGTTCCGTTTTGTTTTAATTGCTGATGCTTTTCCACTTGATAAACCCCGAGCCTTGTGACAGCGTCTGCTCGCCGACAATTTCATCCCAAACCAGGAGTTGGTTTTGGACGATCTCGGATGCTCTTGTTGTCAGTAGATCTTAACTGATTCAAGTTTGGTTGTTAATATATCCATTTCCTTTAGTCGACCTCTGAAGTTTTAGCTTTGTCCTCTACATTTTGTGAACCGTGTTACGAGTCTTACTTTTTTTTAGCCGTGATATGGTTGTCTAGGAGCTTTTGTTAAGAATTAAGCATGAAACTGTTTGAGAGCCGTTACTTGCCATTTGCTTTTATGTTCGTGTAATGTGTCATTAAATTTTGTCAGTTACTCAACTCCGTATGCGGGGCAAAGGGGATTTAACACAGTCAGGGGTATTACTGTATAGTCTTTGCAGCGTCCCTTTGGCTTGTAGTTATAACCACTTTAACCATCTTCCTTCCGTCCCTGCTTCCTTTCTTGCATCTTTGCTGTCCAACTTCATCTTTCACTTGGGCGCTGAATATCCTCGCAGGTCTCATCTCCGGGCAGTTGTGATTCAAATCCCTGAATCAAATGATTGTTACTCAACAAGTTAAGAAAAGTTATATTCAACTATAAGATTTTTTCACGTGTTTTTTCCCATTTGTATGTGGTAAGCCCCGTTGCCTTCTTTTTGAAGGACTTTCCAATGGCTTTGGGGTAGACTGATCTTATGATTCAATAAATATGTGTCCTTACTAAAAGTTTCATTAGACGTTAACTATTTATGAGTTTATCATTGCGGTGCATCATCTTACCAAGGAGATTTTCTTTATACAATTAAGCTGTTAAGAGTTTTTCCAGTTGGAATAGTCTCTCTCTCTCTCTCTCTCTCTCTCTCTCTCTCTCTCTCTCTCTCTCTCTCTCTCTCTCTCTGTGTGTGAATCTTTCCTTCGTAATGCTTGATGGTTCATTTGATTCACGCAAGAACGGTTATCTTTTTGTTGTGGTTTGTGACTTAGTGTATGTTCCAGTAATTTCCCATAAATGAGAAAATGTGTTTGGTTGGCTTTTTCGGATCTTGCTACATTATATAATATAATTTCTTTTATCTTTTAAGAAATATGCCAAATTATTTGACCTAGGAAACAAACCGGCAGCGAAAAATATTCAAGTTTTATAAAATTTTTATTGGTTGGTAATAAATTTTTATATTACTACATTTTTTTTTGCCACGACAGTGATAAAAAGAAAAGCCAGAAGAAATGATAAGATCTTTAGTCATCAAGAAGAAAAAAAATGCTTGCAAATAGACCTTCACATTATTTTCCTAAGTCGTAGTATAATATATTGCACGTGGAACTTATATTTGATTATTTTTTCATATTCACCTTACATGATTTTATGATTCTTGATATCCTGTTAATAATGTTTTGTTGCAATTTCAGGCAGGTCTGCTCCTGTTAAGTCTGCTGATATGTTGATATGTGAGTACTCTTATTCTTTTTACATTGTATGCAATACAGTCTCCGTAGACTTTTATCTTTGAAGTTGGATTACCACAGATTATTTGTGTTATTTTCTTTCTCGCTAGTGCTTCCTCTTTTTTAAAAGACATTAATAAATTTCCATATGTTTAGGTGTGAGCTTGTGACAGATATTTTAAGGGAGCTATGAAACACCCTTAAGTAATTATTAGTTCTTGTCATTTTCATTGATTGTCCTTTCGTGCAAATTCCTTAAATGTATAAGAAACAGTGGATCTAGTCATCTCCTCCTTTACCTCTGGCCTCGTTCACTGCCAATAAAAATTTTTAGCTAAGGCAGAAATTATTATTTCTGGGATATCGTCATCATCAATTAACTCTTCAAACTCTTCAACAACGTCGTTTTGGGAATTATAATAAGATTGATGGTATAATTACATTAACGAGGTATTCGGTACTTGGGTGATTATGTAGGTAGCGTATTGGCCTAATAGCAAAGGGTTAGAGTAACGAATTGTCCAGTAACGAATTGTCTGGGTACGAACGATCGAATTACGAACTGTCTGGACACCATACTGCAAATACCGTATATATATATATATATATATATATATATATATATATATATATATATATATATATATATATATATATAATATTCGTGTATATATATGTATATAAATATATATGTATGTGTATATGTATATATGTATATATATATATATATATATATATATATATATATATATATATATAATATTCGTGTATATGTATGTATATAAATATATATGTAGATATATGTATGTATATATATATATGTATATATATATGTATATATATGTATATGTGTATATATATATATATATATATATATATATATATATATGTGTGTGTATATATATGTGTATATATGTATATATATATGTATATATATATATATATATGTATATATGTATATATATATGTATATATATGTATATATGTGTATATATATGTATATATGTGTATATATATGTATATGTATATATACGTATACATATGTATATATATATATAATGTATATGTATATGTATATGTATATATATGTATATATATGTATGTATATATATAAATATATACTGTATATATAAAACTTTAATTTATTCATAATGTTTATATTTTAAGTTATTTTATGTTACCGAATTTGTACAATTTTTGAAATAATGATTTCCCCTATAATTCCGACTTTTTTTTTTTATAAAATAATTTTATTTGCGTATGTGGTTAAGAATTAGGTTCATAAAATTTCATATTTCCCTAAAAGGGAGTGTAGTCAACATTTTAATCTGAAGGTTAGAAACATGATTGATGTTCTGTTTCCATAATTATCTTTTTTATTTCATGCATGCTAATTAGTTTAATATTTCGTAGCCATTTGAATATGCGATGTTGCTTTTAACGTCAAAATTAAGATTTAGGTCAGGTCCTCGTTTTGTCCTGGTGTCTTGTATCATCCGACTTTAGTAGGATTGTCAGTAATGCTCAAGTGAAGTATTCCAATGAAATCTTATGAAGTCTTTCAAATTGCATTTTTATGCTTCGAATTTAGATATAACTTAGTTTCTTAATATTTTTTGTTCATATATATATATATATATATATATATATATATATATATATATATATATATATATCAATTTGTGTGTATATTTCATGGGTTTCAAACATATGTTCTAAGTAATTCTCTCACTCTTCACTAATGAATTTATTAGGACAAGAATGAAAAAGTATTAAATAATTTCCATTTTTTTAACGCCAAAAGTTATGAATTTACTGAGGTTTCCTGAAAGACTAATTACTGCATTCCACCTAATTTCAAATGAGTAAATATCAAAGTATTTCACATCCTGATTAAGTGAGTTTATTTTGTGCCATCGATTTCAGTCCCTTTGGATTTTGCTCATCTCGTGATCCCTTCTTGGAAATAGTTTTCGTTTATTGACTCATTGGCTGTTGAGGATGATCAAAGGATATCGCTGAGGATTGAGGAGGAGACTTTTTACATCTCGAAAAAAATTCTTCAGTGACGGTTTTTTTCTCTGGTCTTTAGATAAAAGATTTTCTGATTTCAATTGAAAATTTAGTAAACACATTCATAGATGAAAGTCTTCAGCAATTACGCTCCGGTAGAGAATTAATAAATGTATTTCATGGTTGTTGTTATAATAACCTTAGAAAAGAATTTTCTTTATTGTGAATGTCTTAGTTCAAATGGTTTATTTACATTGGGCACCAGCCACCCGTTGAGGTACTACCGTTAGTGAGTTATGGGGTCTTTTGACTGGCCAGACAGTGCTACATTGGATACTTCTCTCTAGTTACGATTCATTTTCCCTTTACTTACATATACACCGAATAGTCTGGCCTATTCTTTATATATACTGCTATGTCCTCATACACCTGACAACACTGAGATACTAAACCAATTTTCTTCTCTCAAGGGGTTAAATATTTCACTGTAATTATTCCCTGGCTACTTTCCTCTTGGTGAAGGTAGAAGAGATTCTTTAGCTATGATAAGCAGCTCTTCAAAGAGAAGGAAACTCCAAAATCAAACCCTTGTTCTCTTTTCTTGGGTAGTGCCATAGCCTCTGTACCATGGTCTTCCACTGTCTTGGATTAGAGTTCTCTTGCTTTAGGGTACACTCGGTCACACTATTCTATCTTATTTCCCTTCCCCTTGTGTTGTTAAAGTTGTATAATTTATATAGGAATTATTCATTTTAATGTTGTTACTGTTCTTAGAGTAGTCTGTTTTTCCTTTTTTCCTTTCCTCACTGGGCTATTTTCCCTGTTGGAGCCCCTGAGCTTTGAGCATCCTGCTTTTCCAACTGAGGTTATAGCTTAGCAAGTAATGATATTAATAACAGTGTAAAAGGGAATAAAAGTATTCGATATGAATTAAATCGTGCCACAAATCCAGACGATAATCAAATGCTTCAAAAATATTTCACCCAACAGCAATTAAATGCGATATTAACATCAGTAATATTATTACAAAATAGACGAATGCTCTCTGTCTCGGTCTCACCTCTTGTGCAGATCTACCCAATTTGGGAAGCACAGAACAATTTGCTCTTGTGATAAGGTTTTCTTTTAATCCATCCTTTCAATCTCGGGGTGAAACAATCGGTGCTCGTTTCCCTTTGTCTGTGCAGTCATTGTGGATGAAAGGGCTGAGGGGCGTCGTTGCCTCATGGCCAGTTCTCAAAGTTGATTTCACTTATTATCTTTAAAGTTTCTGTTTTTATTGGATTCCCATTTTTACTCTCACCTTTATTAGTTCTTTCTCTGTATCTTATTTCGGATAATCTGAATGAATTGCGAGGACGCGAATAGAAACCGAATTCTCGAAATCTCGTTGAAAACTCCAAACAATATATGAAAATATCTTTCATAAACTTTCTCTTTCGGATTTTGGAAAATGGATGCAAAGACTGATAGGTTTTGGCTTAAAGAAGTTCGGAAATTTAAATGGCGGCGGAGCCCTATAGTAAAGGTTTCTTTGGGTTGAAACTTTATTCACCAATTTATACTCTCTGCTTCTTGCACTTTGTTGGAAAATATAGAGTTAAATTAATATGCTGATTAAATTTATTTACTTTCGGATAACTATATTTCGAATAAAGTATTTTTGTGAATTTTTTTTATTCATCCATACATTCAGTAATAAAGATGTAGTTATGATTTTAGATGGAATCCTGAAATAAAAGGCAGAAGAGATCACTCCCACAAAAACGATTATTGCTATGTTTTTATTATTGTTATTATTTAGTAGGTTTAAACAAAGGTTGATTGAATAAATGCACACACACATGTATATATGTATGTAAATATATATTGTATGGGTATATATATATATATATATATATATATATATATATATACATATATATATATATATATATATATATATATATATATATATATATATATATACAATATATATATATATATATATATATATATATATATATACCCATACAATATATATTTACATACATATATACATGTGTGTGTGCATTTATTCAATCAACCTTTGTTTAAACCTACTAAATAATAACAATAATAAAAACATAGCAATAATCGTTTTTGTGGGAGTGATCTCTTCTGCCTTTTATTTCAGGATTCCATCTAAAATCATAACTACATCTTTATTACTGAATGTATGGATGAAT
>NC_090727.1:28775443-28787943 GCF_036898095.1 Palaemon carinicauda
ATGGTCAACAAACAAATAGTTGTCACATTGCATTAGACCATTCATCTCCCCTCAAATATGTTCTAACCTTAACATTAGTGTAATTATGTTAGAATCTTGCTGGAATAATCAGAGAAAAGCCTCAATTAATTGATCTGCTTTTGTATCTGACGGTGCATTGCCAGTGGTGATTTACATATCAAGTTTTAGACAATAATTTTTAATAAGAATATTAATATATATTATCTAATAATGGTTCACTCATCCCATACATGTTTTATTTTTAATGACTATTTAGAGTCCTATAAACAACTAGATAACAATTTAACTCTTGTTGGGCCTGAATTGTCCGGAATGCGACACTTCAGAAAGTTGGGCAAACTATGACATTGGAGCGATGTAGGGAACTGTGATATTGGTTTAGCAAGAGTTTGTGGAGCCGAGTTTGAAGGTGTTGTTACGAAGCCAATAACTCCCTTCTTTCTTTGAAGTTCCTTATCAGGGACTCGAGGAGACCAACCAGACACAAGAGCCTCTTGAAAAAATAAATAAGAAATCTTTTGTGTTGACCGCATAATATCTTTTGAGTGTTTCATTTATATATTCCAGCTATGAAGTCTCAGCCTTGGAGCTAAAGACTTCTCTTATTCCTCGAATTTACTAGTTTATGCTCTCTCTCTCTCTCTCTCTCTCTCTCTCTCTCTCTCTCTCTCTCTCTCTCTCTCTCTCTCTCTCTCTCTGTGAATTTATCAAACATATTCAGTCGTGTCGTAAAAATCGGACATTCATGAACTTTAAACCATTTAAAGGTTTAAAATGAGGGTTTAAATGTCGCTCCTAAATGACAGAGCCAAGGGACAGTGACAGTGCTCAAGAGCCTGACCATAAATACATATGATCAGAGCCCAACCCCTATCTCAACCGAGCCAAGAACTGGGATGGCTAGGCAATGACTGCTGATGACAGGATCCCCCGAACCTGCCATCCTTAGCGCAGAAGGATTGTGAGGTTGCACACACTACAAAACCCCGGTCCAACCGATCGCCAGGGAGGGAGGGATGTTTGCAATTGATCATTCTCCAAATGAAATAGTTGTCTTTAATGTTTCTTTGAAATGATGGGCATTTGATAATTTCTAAAAAAGTTTCCTATGCTTACATTATTTTTCAATATTCATCTTTATTCGTTATGTATTAGTTGTCGTTGTATTTGTTTTATGATTTTTTTATTTCAATTTTTCATTTTGTTTAGTTGTTTGTGTTCATCGGCAATTTCATATACTTCTCAATATTAGACGGAACACTTCATTAATGTTTTGTTTTATTCGTTTGCATTTGCAGGTTGAAAGGGAAGTAACAATGTTTCTTTCATAAAGAAGCAATTCCGTGTTTCTCAAAATAGGAAAGTAAACTCTGCACCCTTTATATATGAACAGATCCTAAACATTGGATGAGTTTGATTGATGAATGAATTGTCCTCCGTATTATGATAACCATAATTTGGGACAATGTCATCCTTATTGCCACGATTACATAACTAGATGAATTATCGTTGACATATTATGTATGCATACATGTAGATTCCTCCCCCGCCACTTCCCCTATAGGTCGCATGGCCATTGGTTTTATTGGTCTCATATGAATGAGTTATAATGTTTAGTTCTTTGGTGACTTTAATGTATATTATACATCTGAATGATTGGAATGAGACTATTGGACACTATTATTTTTCTTACAATTGGGAGAAAAACAAATTACTTTGAACGAAAATTATTTACGATACTATTGTTATACAAATCTTGGTACATTAGTAGTAATTTATTTTTTATTATCAAGACTAGTGTGACTGTTAATTTTTTAGCTATATCATTTCCTTTTATTTTTCAGAACAAAAGTTTCTAAGATTATGACGTGCAATGGCGAATGTTGGTATAGTAGCTTAATGATCATTGCGTTTAGTAGAACAAAATAAATCTTAAAAACTAAGAGGAAGAATTAGTTTGTTTAACACTACAAATGTTTCGATGAAATCGAGGATGGAGTAAAAACCAAGTTAGCTATGTATCTTAAACTTTTTCCCGCATCCTTCTTTCACATCTTTCCAGTCCCTCAACCATGAAGCAGACTCTAAGGGTTCAGACATCGTGTTTGTCCATATACTTGAGCCAAGGTCTTTGCTTTCAAGGGCGAAGCCCCTCCGAGAGGAATGAATGGTTTAGACGGGTTTGCTCTCTGACCTCCTGCGGAAGCTTTCAAGGTCTTTGACGTTTTTTCTTAAAACTTTTTCATTTTCTCTTTACCCTCAAACGGTGTCTTCAAATTAGAGCAAATAAAGACTGCAGTTTTCTCCCTTTCGAAAAACATAATAGAATTTTCTCCCCTTATGTAATTGTAGAAGTTTGTGGCAAGATAAACTGTCGAAGAAAATAGCTATCTAAGTCTTAAATTCTATGTTAATATCTTTTTTTTTTTCTTTTTGTTTCATAGATACCGTATCCCATTGTTAAATGCAAATATTATTCCTTCGAAAGTTATTACCAAAATAACTTATTCACGTACCTATAAGAAACATACTGCAGCATGTTGTCTAGTCAAACAGCTCTTTCAGAAGCAACTCCTATGACGTTGGGAAACAGTTGTGAACCTCTTTTGTGTCTGAATGTTTGAAAGAATCAACTTTTACAGGTGTTCATCAGAAGGGTCTTCTTGTCAGCAGAGTCTATCTACCTTTCGAATGTGAAATCTAAAGTCCTATATTAAACTCTCCCTTTTATTACGTTTCGCGATTTTTTAAAGTCTAGAGGAAACAAAGTAGAGAATAGTACTAAAAATTTGAATAAAGTATAGTAGAGAATAGTATTAAAAGTATAACTGAAACATTGTAAAAATGGGAATCTGTCTGTTCGTCTATGGATGTAGCAATCTGAACGTGGTATATATATGTATATGTATATATATATGTATATGTATATTATATATATGTATATATATATATATGTATATGTATATATATATGTATATATATATATGTATATATTATATATATATATATGTATATATATGTATGTATATATGTATATGTATATATGTATATATATATATGTATGTGTGTATATATATACCTGTATATATATGATTATATATATATATGTATATATATATATATATATATATATGTATATATGTATGTATATATGTATATATATATGTGTATATATATATGTATGTATATGTGTATATATATGTATGTATATATGTGTATATATGTATATATATATGTATATGTATGTATATATATGTATATATATGTATATGTATATATATATTGCATATGTATATATATTGTATATATATATATTATATAGTATATATATGTATATGTATATATATGTATATGATTCGAGAGAACCTGCAAAGAATACTTTCTTGCTTGAAATAGAAATTGTTTGACATTTACCTGGCAGGTTTTACATTCAGCCCATATCTGCCATCCGTCAGTTTCCTATAAGTCCTTTTAAATCAAATTTTCCCAAGCGACATTTTCTGGCTATGTATTTAGTCCTAAAAAAAGACAGGAACGCATAGCACATTTTGATATAGCTGCGGCCAATTATAAATTGCTCTTCGGTTGCTTCATTACTTAAGCAGTGATCGTTTGTGTATGTTAAAGTTTATTAGTTGTTTAAAAGAATATGGGAATGTAGAATATTTATGGCCTCGATGTGACAGCAGAACTGGGAATCTGGAATAAAACGATACTTGAGGTTAATGGGAAACTTTACTGGCATCAGTGGTCTTTGTACGTTGTTCGATTCCAGGATAGTTTCTTTTGATCTTATTCCTTTCGTATTTTACAAACGCTGTTCCAGTTAACAGATGTTTTAGGGAAAGGAAGAAATCATTAAAGTTTTCCAGGTTTTTACTCTATTAGGAATTGAAGTGAACATCTCTCAGGACTGGGACTCGAAATGCACTTGCTTTCAAGTTTAATTGCGATAGGAAAATACATTACCATCCTTGGAATTTCCCTTTGTATAATTATTACCTTAGCTAAGCTGGTTATATGTTAGAGTCGGTTTATTCATTTATTTTTCTGTGGACAGGATTACAAAAAATACTCAACGGAAGAAACTGGGAAATTTTGGAGGTGGTACAGGTCAAGATCAATGTTTTGGGTCAATATTGCACTTTGCACAATATACTGCACAGTCAGCATATGAAACCTTACAGAAACTGTAAATTCAACGTTAAATAATTATCTTTTTTATCCAAGAATAGAATGAGACAATCCGAGAGGGAACTTTTGTAACAGGTTTTTCCTTCCTCTCTGTCCATCCTTTGCATTTCAAATAAGGTTGAGGAGAGAGAGAGAGAGTGTGTGTGTGTGTGTGTGTTGTGTGTGTGTGATTGGGGGAGAGGGGAGATCAGTTCGTCACTGGAATTGTCGAATAAAGAAAATGATTCCAAATTGGGAATATTCAAAGATCTTCTCTCTTTCTTTTTCACTGATGTCTGGCAAATTCCCGTTGCTCTATATTCCCACAAAACGAGTTTTAGAGAATGGAATTTGTCTCCTTTATCCTTTTCTACATTTGTTGCTCACATCGTTGGAATAGGGCAGAGAGAGAGAGAGAGAGAGAGAGAGAGAGAGAGAGAGAGAGAGAGAGAGAGAGATAAGCGATCAGTTCTCCCCACACAAACCGTTACAATGACGGTAACAGTTATCGTTTGACCTTGTTTATGGAAGCACGAGGGGGAAAGGGTCGCCTAAATGGGCGTGAATTAAAGGGAAAACAAAATGGAGGTATCTAAAAGAAGGTCAGGTCGAATTAGGTCAATGGAGTTTTGAAGATCAGTGGAAAGGAATTGTTTTTAGTACATTTAGAAAAATTCTTGTAAGTAATAAATAGAACAATATAAGGTGAATATATTCGAAATAGAGGCCATAACCCCAAAGAAAGTGGTGAAGGTATTAACAACTTATGAAAATAAAGGTTATAAGCACTAAAGCAGCTAAGAAGAAATTGTAATAAAAGCAGTGTCTGATATGAAATAAAACTTGAAAACCGTGGTCAAAGGAACCCAAGTAAAAAAGAAAAACATTCTTTGAAAAATTATAGAAAACTATTTCAATAAACACAAGGAGACTTGAAGTGGTGCACGAAGAAGTTTCGTCTTACGGCCGGAAGAAGCAAAGTTTAACGGGGGAGGGGGGAAGATGGCTTAGAAATGTGGCTTGTTTTTTGTTGTTGCAGATTGCCTGGCCTTTACGGCCAGACACTGGCTCTTGCACTCTTGCAGCCTGTAGGTGTTTGTTAGATTTGATTAGGTTTGTAGGAGATATAGGATATGGAATAATCTGCTACATTTATTTTTAAGTGGTTTGGGATGTGGGAAAAGGATAATCGTAACTTTTATTTATTGTCATTCAACTTTTTATTTTTTTCATTTTGGGCCTGGCCGTCTGGTGCACGCTATCTATTCCTTTGCACTGTTCTCTTCAGTTCGGACAAAATCTGGTATCGAAACAAAATTAGAATATTGTCTATTTGTTCATTGAATTATTTAGTGCGATGATTCATGAATGCCTTTTTTATATAAATAGCTGGGTCATGTGATGAGTATTCAGTTTATATGAAATGTGGCGGTTTATTGAAGGCCGAGAAATGATAGAAAGGATTGAGAGAAAATATATATATATATATATATATATATATATATATATATATATATATATATATATATATGTGTGTGTGTGTGTGTGTGTGTGTGTGTGTGTGGATTTTGTTATTGCTATTTGATGTTTTTAGTTCGTTTTCCAGTCTTATCCTAATAGAGCACTTTTATAAAGTGTAGAAGCTCCCTTATCTTTATTTATTTTAGGAAATTAATAACCTAAAATACCTAAATTGATGAAGTTTTCAAGATCTTATTTATTATTATTATTATTATTATTATTATTATTATTATTATTATTATTATTATTATTATTATATTATAACGAGTCCACTGGGTCACATATCTTACACTCAAAAGGTTTGCTGAAAATAATTTTGAAACGGTGTTGTTAATGAAGTGGACAGCTGTGCATCGAGTGACCTAAAAACAGAAGTAATTACTGTCAAACTCCATTATTTGTAAAGAATGGATATTTTCGATTTTCATTTATCCAGAGGTTTATACCGGAGAGGAAAATGCTGGTAACAATGAAATTATGGTCTTAATTCATATCTGCAACGCGTTGGAGGTGGATGGGGAAGGGGGGCGGGTATTATACGCCAGGGCGTAGAATTCCTTTTCGAATATTATTATCCGGTTGGGGATTTGGAACAGCCCGAATGTTTCGACATCAATCACGTATCGTTAATCCGGTCAGTAATCCGATGGCTCAACTCTGGAAAATGTTTCGAAATGATTGCAAGTATTTCCAGGACGCTTGATGAGATACTTATTCCTATGACGAGTTGCGTCATAGTTTGTGAATATAGAGTTATGTTTATTTGCAGGTCGAAGGGAAGTAGGATTTTCAGAGAAATTAAAAAAGATAAAAATTGTTTTATTTCTTATCTAAATATATTTGAGCATCGATGTGAATGAAAAATTTAGTAAAATCTCTTGTGTAGTTACGCGTTTTATATTTTCATTTGATTCTATTACAAAGCATTATAACAGGAATAGATTTATTTTTAATATAGGAAATAAAATCAATTTCCTCGAAAACTCTCTCTCTCTCTCTCTCTCTCTCTCTCTCTCTCTCTCTCTCTCTCTCTCTCTCTCTCTCTCTCTCTCTCTCTCTGGGATGTTTTCACGTTGTTAGTAATTTCAGAATTATAGGAAACTAAAGGTTACATGATTATTCTTTCATCGGTGAATTGCAAAAGCTTGCTGTCAGACAGATATTGATTTCCATGTCCATCCTCCCCACAAAAAATATATTCCAGCTAAGATTTATTAGCAATCGGGATTTTTTTTTTTTTTTTTTTTTTTTTTTTTTTTTTTTTTTTTTAAAAAGAGGATGATGAAGGAAAGAAGTTTTAGATATAATTAGCTTTGCATTTACACTTTGTGAATCAATTGTTTTCTTTTGGCCACCCTTATTTGTATTTATTGGTGACGACTCTTTATATAAAGTATTTTTAACCAAGGATAAGTTAAAGATTAGTTATCATAGGTAAGGATAAAACAAAGCTTTAATCGAATCAAATACTGAGCCAAATTTTAGAACATAAACGACACAAAACATTTTGATTTGAGACTTTATAAAGACTTGAAAAGCAAATAAATATTTCATTATTTTCTATTTCAACTATCAGTGTATTTGATGCAACTTCAAACGACACATTTCCGACTGATACATATTTTGCTTTATGTTCATTGCGTATTTTCAAACTATTAGAAAAAAAAATCATTACCGTGAATTATTTCCTGACAGCTGATGCATTATGATTTCAGAGTCGTTTTTCATTTTCTGTACTATAAAACCACTTAAATGAAGTGCACTTTTTGTAAGCAGATATGCCAATTGTTGCAAAACTCCAATGCTTTGTACATTATTTAGAAGTGAAAAATATAAACGATGCATTGTGAATATTTACACAATTTGGATTCCTCTCTAAAGTTGATATTGAAGAGACAGTGAAAGCCGACTTTCAAAGCCTCTTATCTTCATTGTGGAAAACGACAATAGGAAAATGCATCGAACGCTAAATCATATTTTGTACCGTGAAATTTCAGTCAATTATAAGTAGCAGGTCTACAGTGCTATTTTCCATCACTTTCATGTGCGATTGTATTAAAGGTTCTTTTGTGTGCGTGTATATATATATATATATATATATATATATATATATATATATATATATATATATATATGTGTGTGTATGTGTGTGTGTGTGTATGTGTGTGTGTATATGTATATATATATATATATATATATATATATATATATATATATATGAATATATATATATGTATATGTATATATATATATATATATATATATATGTATATGTATATATATGTGTGTGTGTGTGTGTACTCTACATACTTACACGCACATACATATACAAGCGATTAATATAAAATTTTTAATCTTTATACAGAGTAAACAATAAATGTAGATTATATTACTGATGGTAATATGATCGGTTGATGCGTAAAATTGATTATGCGAATAACAATAGGCTGTGTGAATTAGCCATCAGCCATGGAATATTGTGAGTAACTTTTTTTATGAATATATTAGAATTGGAATAAATTCACGGTTTCAGAACGACGCTTTTTTCATTAAACATAGTTTGTACTTTACCTCATCATTTTCTGCCCATTTATAGATTTAAAGGTTTTGTTGATTTTTCAAATGGAGAGGATCACTAAGTAGCACTAAGCAGATTAGTTAACAATGATTGGGATTATCTCATTTCAAATCCTTTGTAAATTATGAGTTGTTTTAGGTTTATAAAATCAGCTTCAAATGTTCCGCCCAATGTCACTATCTGCAAATGCTGGAGACGAACAATTGATTATTTAATTAATTAATGAAACAAAGTTCCGTGTATATCATGAACAATTAAACCCTGCTGAACAATCGGTTAAGATCATTTATCTAATCAATTTATGCATTCAGGTCGCACGTAGAAAGCATCAATTAGCAGGCTAGTAGTCGTGCAAGGGATTTAGTGAGGGTAATACGTCATAGCATCTTCGTGGATTGTATCAATTGGAAATTAAGGATTTATAGATGTTGGATGAAAGTCTCTCTCTCTCTCTCTCTCTCTCTCTCTCTCTCTGTGATAAGACTTTTTTTTTTTCATAGCGTAAAAGGAAGGGTGCACGCAATAAGTGGGATTTGCAATGTTTTCTCCAGGGCAGGGAAATACGAAGAGAAAGGAAAACAACACGAAAAAATATAAGGGACTTGTTTCTCATACACAGCGAGAGGAGGCAACACTATAGTTGTGCTATTGCTGTGGCCTGGTGGTAGCTACCGTCCTTGCCTGGTGATTGCCAGACTGGAGCTAGAATTCCGTTCAGACTTGTTAGTTCTTTTGGTCGCTGCAACTTCATCATCTTTGTGAGCTAAGGATTAGGGCGTTCGGGTGAACCTGTAGGTCTATCTGCTGAGTCATCGGCAGCCATTGCCTGGCCTTCCTTGGTCCTAGCTTGGGCTTGATCGCTGATCATATGTAATATGGTCAGTCTCTTGGGCATTGTCCTGCTTGATAGGGCAATGTCACTGTCCCTTTCCTCTGCCATTCATGAGTGGTTTTAAAATGGAATAAGCTGTGCTTTGCCGGTCTTTCATCTCTGGCTAGGAACTTTCCTGTGGGAATTAATTTCTCTCATTAATGTGGAGAAGTTCAATAAATGTCGAAAAATTTATCTATAAGAGTGCCATTGTATGAATAACATTTTTATCTGGTCTCTGTTTATATGTAGTGGACTGCAATAAACAATATACAATTTTGATCAATTATTAAAGACAAATTTGTATTAGTTTTCATTTGTATGGATGGCATATATACTCTATATACTCAGTCTGCATGTAAGTAATTAAAGGATTTAATCTTTCGTGGTCTCTGTTTTCCTTTAATTTTCATGGTGATAGATTTTCCTCTTATTCCTGAATTTCCTCATAGAATCATGGGTGGGAGCAGAGGGGGGGGGGGGGGGTTGGGGGACCTTTCACCCTCACTACATACATGAATCTTTGGTGAAAACTCCCCCTCTATCAGTATACGATGGTAGTGTGTGTGTGTGTGATATTGTGTTTTTGAGCGTATGTTATCATAAGTATATAAAACATTAACGAACTCAGAGGTAACCATCGTTGTGAAAGAATGATAGTCTGTATACATTATAGCTTTAAATTTACCATTGACATTATTTGTCCTTTTCGTGAGCGGCTTTGAAATCTTTGGCCTGGAACTTTCCTCTGGAAATAATTCTTTTTTTTTTTCATGTGAAGAGTGTCAATAAATGTTGAAAAATTTGTTTAAGAAAAATTTATCTAGTGCCAGGACATAAATAGAATTTTATCTGATCTTTGTCTATATGTAGTGGACTCTAATGAACAATTTTGACCAATAAATAAAGACAAATTGGAAAGTTTTCATTTGTATGTACGGCAGATAGACACTCAGTATGGAAGTAAGTAAGTAATAGGATTTCATCTTTCGTGTTCTCTGTTTTCCTTTAATTCAGAAAGTGTAAGATTCTCTTCATATTTCTGAATTCCCTCATGGAAACATTGGGTGTGGGGGGTGGGGGTTGGGGCAGCCTCGCTACATACATGAATCCTTGCTGGAAACCGCATGCTCTCTGACCTCGACCTCTAAGAATATAAGATAGAAATGTGTGTGTGTGTGTTTGTGTTTGTGAGCGTATGTAATCATTGGTATGCAAAACACTAATGAACTCAGAGGTAACCATCGTCGTGAAAGAATGATAGCGTGTTTATATTTTAGTTTATATTTGCTAGTGACATCATTTGCCCCCTTCGTAGATTAAAGGGCATTGCTGCCATGAGTGTATATGACAGCATTGTGGTTGCCTTTAACAATAGGATTTGTGAGCTGCACAAAGTAAGATTAATTATCGAAGCAAATTGCGTATTGTTATAAAGGGAAGGTAAACCTATATTCATATTTGTTGTAAAGCTAAGTGATAGAAAGTCATAAGTATATCAAAGAAGAGTATATGATTTTACTGTGCTACTAATTTTAAAAGATCTAACATATTGAAAAGGATTACTACACTTTGGAATAAATAACAATGAAACGTCAATTGACAGGAACAAAATGTCGTAGGACACTGATATAGAAGAAAAATAATATTAAAAAAACTTCCAATTAAGATTAAATGTAGATCATTAACATAGGACGATTGTGGTCACCTGATGATATATATTCTTGGATTTATTTCTAAGGAATTGTGTGAAAGAAAAAAAATGAAAGAATATAATATCAAGTGAGATGATACTTAAATTGAACTAGCGAAAATGAAGCAAACTTTTCTTTTCATAATTAGTTGAGTATCAAATTTTTCCATAACTTTCCTTTTTGTGTTAAAGACACCTAAGAAAGGTTGCCAAACTATATTACAACTTTTAAATTCCATTGGGGAATTTAATATTCCGTGAGCACGATCTTAAGTCACCAATTTCGGGTTGGGGTAAACCCATTAAGGCTTCGCCTTCCAAATATATCTTGACATGCAAGCCAAAAAGAGTGAAACCAAACCCAAATTAGGAAAGTCTCTCTCTCTCTCTCTCTCTCTCTCTCTCTCTCTCTCTCTCTCTCTCTCTCTCTCTCTCTCTCTCTCTCTCACTTCTCATATATATATATATATATATATATATATATAAGCACATATATATTTATATATATATATATATATATATAAGAACATGTATTTATATATATTTATATATATATATATATATATATATATATATATATATATATATATATATATATATATATATATATAAGCACACACACACACACACACACACACATATATATATATATATATATATATATATATATATATATATATATATATATATATATATATATATATGTATATATATATATATCGTGTTTTAATTATATTAAGTTACATAACATCAATATATTTTCTTGTTTCCTCGTGTGAAAAGTATGTCTTCAGAAATGTATCGAAAACAATTCATTTAAAGGAATAATATTTGCTGTGAATTTGGATTCCTGTATTTATTCTTAATTTCTGGTCAGCATTACTCTCAGGACGAATGATTTGGCTTTCGCGTTTTAACTTTCGTATAAGTTATCTTTCTTTCGTTTTTATTTGGTAGTGGAAGCATCTCATTGTCAGAATGTTTATTTTCAAATTTTAATATTTTTTTCTATTTACAAATGAGAAATATTTACATAATTTTTCCAGTTTGGGAAAATATTTTTGATTGGAGGACAATAATATCCTAATTAAGTAAAACTCTTTACAATTTTTACAAGAAAGTATGAAATTACATTTTAATGTAGACAAAATCTTTTTTCACCGACCTGACTTTAATGCTGTTATGACTAGTTGTAAATAGCCCACAATTATTTTCATAATGAATTTTAACAAATCTTTAGATTTGGCAGTGTATTTTACTGAGAGCAATACCTTGTTTTCATTTGGTAAAGAAACATGGTAAATATTAAATTATATCCTTAACATTCGTCAGTCTAAAAAGCATTCTGAGAACCCTTCACTTGCCCCTATAACTCCGTTATACAATAAGGTTAATAACAAGCGAATCATGTGTGTATGTTCAAGGAATAAGAAAAAAAAAATATTACTTCAGAGGGTTTCACGTTTACTGTAAATTGCGGCAAAGAAACCTCATCCATTTTTAATTGCTTTTATTAGATTTCAAACTTCTTTGGGCAAAAAATGATTTTGTATAATCTAACATTAGTTTATTTTGGTTACAAATCACTCATTGGTTTCATATGTTCTGTATATATATATATATATATATATATATATATATAT
>NC_090727.1:28792943-28815443 GCF_036898095.1 Palaemon carinicauda
TAGCAATGACATTTGTATTACAATATGATCACAGATATCATTTTAGGGACGAAATTTTATTTTCTCAGTATATAACCATAGTAAGAGTCATATATCAAGTTTGAAGACAGACTATTCAACAGACAATCCCACAGCTGGTTAGTTAATAAATATACTATGGTAGGTGTCATATCCTTTCTTCGTTTTATAATTAGTTTATTTTACTGTTATTTAAGATAAGGTTTGCTTTAAGTAGTACCTTATGGTGTTCCTTATAAATAGTTTGAATATATATATATATATATATATATATATATATATATATATATATATATATGTATATATATATATATATATATATATATATATATATATATATATATATATATATATATATATATATATAGTCAGTTCTCCTTATTCGCGGGGCTTAGGTTACAGAGACAAGCGCAGAAAGCAAGAGCCTTTTTCTGGAAATCTACTACTGCTACTACTACTGCTGCTGCTTCTACTGCTGCTACTGCTACTACTACTACCTCAGTTAAAGGGACTTGAAAATCTATTCTCTCATTTACTTTAAGCAAAACATTTTTTTTTGGGGGGAAGGGAAGGAATGATAGATCTTTGCAATAAATTAGGGAACAGAACTGCCCTTTTAAGCCGGGAGACTTTGAATGTTCCTACAGTGAAATTATAAAACGAAAAAAATACTGTTGATATTATGTAGTGAAAGGCCTCATAAGAATGCCATCGCAAAGACAAAGTGTTTATCAACTTGAGTTAGTATTGACCAAAATGTAAAGTAAGTTCTCCTACTGTGTTTTATTCTTTAGAAAAGTTTTGTGTAAAATTTCAAAATGGGGAAACGAGATTCATAGAAGATAAAAGAGGTATGCAAAAGGAAAAAAAATATCGATAAATTTAGGAGAATCACGAAGGGGGAAGAGAAAGGGAAATAAAAAAAAAAGGTAATGAACGAATTTGTGGCGGGTGAGGTAGAATGAACAATGCCATGACCCTTAAACTCAGGAGATTGAGGAGGAGAGTGGCAGTCAATGGGGGGAGGGTAAACGCAGTGTAAAGCTAAAAGATGTGATGCTAATCTGTGATCGGATTCATTCCACCGATCACGACTCGAAAGACAAATTACTACAGCTATAGAAAACGGAACGAATTCACAGAAAACGGAAGTTTTTTCTTGCCGACAAATTCAGAGAAAGAGGCGAAACCGTGTTTTAATTAATCAAGATAAATGCAAGGATTCTTTCAGGAATGCAAGAATGAAGATAGTATATGTTCCATAAAGTCTTTAGATGTAATAATTAATTATTATTATTTCGGTAGCTTTCGATAAGTACTGATATCTGATGGTTTAAGTTATAACTTCTGAATTTATTTTATTACATTTTCTTCTGTTATTTCTATTATACACATACAGTACAAATAAAACGAATTCACAGAAAACGGGAGGTTTTCCTCTCCGCAGGACAAATTCAGAGAGAGAGGCGAAACCATTTAATTAATCAAGTTAAATGCAGGCTTCTTTCAGGACTGCAAGAATGCAGATAGTGTCAGTTCCACAAAGTCTTAAGATTTCGTAATAATGAATTAATTTATTATTTTGGTGTCTTGCGATAAGTACTGATATCTGGTGGTAAAAGTTATAAGTTCTGAATAGATTTTATTCCACTTTGTTCTGTTATTTCTAATATGCACATAAAAAGATTATTTTAGTTTTGACAGTTAAAATGCTTTTGCTTCTACTGAATTATACATAATACAAAATTTGAAATCGAACGGAATTGTGGATGGTGAACGTTTGTGGCGTTTACAATATTTAGGTTCAAGGGTTTTGAGGTTGTTTATTGATAGAGGGAAATGGCAGAAGGTTAAACAGGGAAAATGACCCAAACTCTCTCTAATGTGAAGTGTAAGTTTGTCTAATTTTATTTCATCAAAAGGAAGGGATTATATATTTTACACTTTGTCTTTTGGTGTTTTCTTAACACTGTCCGAGAAAACTGTTGTAATATTACTATATTAAACAAGATGCAAAACGTTAAGTCTTGCAATACTTAATTTAGTGAAGGGCCATGAAAAATACATACCCCATAGTTTGGGTAATTTTTTCCTCATTAGTTGAAAATTTATGATAGAAAATATTACATAAATACATTGTGTGTAGAATAATATTAATTATTAGGAAACCCCTCTTTTCCGAACTTAATCATATTATATATTTATGTCACTCTATGGACGATATTTCGGGTTTTCTTCTATTCTTTGCTCTCATAAAACACTTCTTTCCATGTAAATGTTTCTTTTTATCAACATTTCAATTAATATTAATTTCAAACTTCAATGGTGTCGTCATTGATGGTTGAAGGACGCTCTGTACAAAGGAGATTATGTTGGTGCCAGACATGAACCGTGAAAAGTAAATCCCTTGATGTTGTAGGAAGGCCAAAGTGCCTTTGAGGATTAACTCTGTTCCTCTCCTTTGATGAACTCGGCTGGGAAATGGCCTCGGCCCAGCGGGCAAAAAAAGAAGCCCCTGTCTTTTCTCTTTGCTGGAAAGGCCGCCCCAGACAATGCGTAAGAGTTACTTCATGGCCGACAGTTACCCATAAATGGCCTTTGCCTCGATTCTAATTGTCGGCGTTTGTCAGGTTCATAGAGTTTTTTGTGCAGCTAACAAAGAATTCATTCAGAAAAGAAGATAACTGATTGTTTTTACTTTTGTATCGTTGTTTGTCGATTCCAGAGAGACCACCAAGTTGTTTTACCTTATTCGGTTTTAGTGATCTGAATACAATTTTAGTAGTCGTTTTAAAATTCGTTTATGATGACAAGTTTTAGGATTTGTGTTTTAAAGAGATGAAATAGGAAAAGCTTATTAGTCCCCTCAGTATATAGGGAAATGATCTGGCCTTGTGAGCAGGATTTCTTTGAATAATCTGTAGTTATAAATCTCGAAAAGAATGGTTGAAATATTCTGTTCTCAATACTCAATGGAGTGCATGAGTGTGTTAGAGCAGGCAATGTAGTAGCATCTAGAGCCAGAAAGGCGCTCTTCGAACATTTGATGTATTTAGAGTTGTGTTGGTCTATATGATAACTTCCCTGACTGATTATCGCCGGACTGGGCTTCGAGTCCCGCTCAAACTCGTTAGTTCCTTTGGCCGCTGCAACCTCACCATCCTTGTGAGCTAAGGGAGGGGTGTTGGGGGGAGCCTATAGGTCTATGTGCTAAGTCATCAGCAACCATTGCCTGGCCCTCCTTGGTCCCAGCTGGGACGGAGAGGGACTTGGGCGCTTATCATGGTCAGACTCTAGGGCATTATCCTTCTTGATAGGGCAATGTCACTGTCCCTTGCCTCTGCTATTTATGAGGGGTCTTTAACTTCTAAACTTATGAAATATGAATTATATTGGGTAGGGATGAACATCAGGCACATGAAAGTTTTCTCTTACTTTTCTGATCGTGTAAACGTGTTCGGAAACATCTTGATGAATCGTGAAGCATCGAAAGACGTTTTATGATTGTATTTTAAATGAACGTTTATTCAACTTGATAGATAGAGTAAAAAAAATAAACATGGTTTGCTAAATAAACAATTCAGTTGTAAAATAATGTAATGAGTATATTAACTTGGGGAATGTTTTTTTCCGCTTCTCATAATGATCAGCTTTCTGATTCTTGTCCGTTTCTCAGCCGTCATTTTGATGCAAGACATACTAGTGTATTTGTGTGTGTATCCTAACAAGTTCATTGCGAATGAAAGAGAATTTCTTAATAAAAAAGATATATAAAAGATATGCTGTGACAACAATTATTCAGAGATCACAGTTTGCCACAATGTGTTTTATTTGGTGCAGTTTTCCTTTGTGTGTAGTAGTTCAGCTTGAACAAACAAATAAAGGAAAAGATAAAAGAAGAGCAGCGCCGAGTTTATCCCCATTACTCTCGGGGGCGAGCACTCAAATCCTGGGAAGGTTTTCGAAATGGGAATTGTTAGAGAAATGCTCCCATGAAATTCCGAGGGACAAAGCAAAATCCCAAATATATAATCGATATTTAATAAGTACTAAACATAATTTTATCATAGAAATTATACCTGATGTGATTATTACCATTTCAGTTTCCACTTGAATTTTTTTCCATGAAGAGAGGGGAAGTTTTAATAATAAAAAAAAAAAAAAGACAAATCGTATAGATTTGAGTATAGTGTATAACGACACAGACGCATACACATACGCTTTGAACATTAAAGCAGTATCCATTTCTTAGGAGGAAATTCTAAGCTAAATCCAGATGAAACCCTGGAACCGAAAACTTCCAGATTATTAATTGCTTAATGTACTTGATCATGGGCTCATCAGCAGTGCGTTGTAACCCCAATATTCAATCTTTACGGATAAATAATTCCAAGTTATTTTCCTATCTGAAAATGTGCGTATGGACAACGCACTATTTTTATTGACAGTTATCGACAGTAATTGTCTCGTCCATTTTTCCCAGGTATGTTTTGTTCCTCATTGCGAATTGCGCCATGAATATTCGGAGCGAGGAAAGGCAAAAGAAAAATTCAATCCCTATCAATCTTTCCTACTTTGGTACTGCAATGGCTGTTGATGGATCAATGTTTATGATCGTAATTGTCAATCATTGAGTGCGCTGGGATGGTGGCCTTGTTGGGGGTGGGGGGGATGGGTGGGGGTATTTATATGTATCGTTATTACTTTGGTTGTATCGAACCCTTCATCGTAAAAATATGTAATGAATAAATCACGGTCTAACTACAGTACATGAATATCGTTGATTTATTTCTTCTCTCTCTCGCCTTCCAAACTTTTGAAGTTTCTTCGGTCTTCTGTGTTCCCGACTTCCTCGAACCTTCCTTTGGGATGAATCCTAACCTTTGCAGTCTCATGTCACTCTTCTTGATGTTAAGACCTTACACATAAAGGAGTTTCGCTCTCTCCCACCTTCTTCTCCTTGACTGTCGTCATTCTTCCATCAAATACCAACGTAAGAAGGATTCTTCAGCAATAGTTGCAATTTATCTCCGTTGTCGCTAATCAGGTCTGAATGATCTTTATTCAAGAATCTATCTTTTCTTTTACTCTAATTATTTGTCGCAAAATAAGATTTATATGGTAATGTAGGTGTGTGTGTGGGGGGGGGGGGGGGTGTCGGATCAAGGAAAAGAAAACTCTAACCTTGGAGGCTCAAGAAGTGTACTTTCCTCTCTTTTATTTCGCCTCTTGCTGTTCAACAGATTCGTCACAAACATCAGGTTTACTAAAATGCGAAAGGTGTAATGTTGAAAGATAAGTTAAAAGCCTGGGATCTATTTTTCTTATTGAGGCGAGAGTTAAACTTTTATTTAGTGTTCATAACCAATAACAGGATGGATCTTAATTCATCTAGATTTAGGATGCTCAAATAAAGGCTATTTGATTATTATCAGGGTAATGTAAGTTATAGAAATAAATTTATAATGACGTTATTTGTTTTCATTGATGCTTTTTTAATTAATACTGGACATCTTGTAAAAGCTTGCAAGCAAATATTGCCCAAATTAGATAGATATTCTATTGATAACCTTAATTCTGATTTCTCTATCATGAAATGGACGACTTTTGCATTTATTGACTACTTGGTAATAGGTGTCTGACTGCAAGTTCTTAAAAGGTGCCTGAAAACCTGTTCATTTAACACCACCTTTGATTAGACTTTTCAGTAGTATTGTGTTTATAAATCTCAGGGCATGATTGATACGAATGTAATTCATCATGAGATGTCTTAATGATAATTTATTCGAGATTTTTCTCATTCATTTTAATTTTTCCTCAAGGATAATGACAGCATACAAGTCTAGTCTTACAAAAGGGCTTGTATTTAGCTCTGTTCATGACCTGCAATCATGGCCCCTCTGTCATGGAATAACTTCCCTCTCATCATCATCATCCTAACTCGACTTGCAACGCCACAGCCAAGAGAAAGTGAAAAAGCCTCTTCAGAATTGCAGCTAAAATCACTATTTAGAATGACCGTGTGAGGTCAGCTGAGTCGCCCGATGACCCAAATCGCTTAAGCCCTATTAAGCATTTCGACTAATCTCTCTTGTTTTGGGATCTGTCGGACCTTAGCATAGGACCGACACTGGCTATCCCTGCAGAAATATTATTCTTTTTCTCTCTCTCTCTCTCTCTCTCTCTCTCTCTCTCTCTCTCTCTCTCTCTCTCTCTCTCTCTCTCTCATTGTATGACATTTTTGGCGATCTATTTTAATTAGCATTACATACTTATGTTATGAACAGTAGCATTGCGCCTTTCATCTCGACAATATGATATTCATTAATTGTATTGCACTAACCAATGGTCAATGTGCGCAGAATTTAAACAGTGAAACTTTTGCTGGTTATTATGACGTCTGTCTGTCATCCTACTAGCAATGGTGTGCAGTTCGTGGTTCTTATTGATTTATTTTTTGTTATTTTAGTCGTCATTAATTATGGTATCTTTATCATTGGAGGTTGTATCATTATTGGTTGATCTGATCAATTGTTATTGCCAAATATGTGTTTATTTCAGTCCCTGATTTTCAACATTTTCATCACATTACTTAGAGGTTATTACATCATTTTTCATTATCTGGCGTTTGTAAAGTCAAATTAGATACAATATTTATGAAATTGCCACACTTTATTAGCTGGAGTTGCTCTGAGCGTTATGTAGTTTGAAAAAGGTATTTGTTGTAAACAGTTACTAAAACTTCCTCCTTTTTGGACACCTCTGCTGTGAAAGGCTTTTATTGTAACACGAAGCTAACCTTTACTTGAAAATGCCAAACTGTTATCATATGCCACGAACTAAATAAATATACGAGCATTTTACAAAATATTTACTCTCAAGTGGAATTTGACAAATTTTCTAAATAATTATACGAGCATTTTATAAAATATTTACTCTCGAATCGAATTTGACAAATTTTAAACAGTACTCAGGGCTTCATGCTTTGTTGCTATATATATATATATATATATATATATATATATATATATATATATATATATATATATATATATATATATATATATATATATATATATGTATATATATGTATATATATATATATATATATATATATATATATATATATATATATATATATACATATATGTATGTATGTATGTATGTATGTATGTATGTATAGTATATATTAAATTTAAAATCTTTTATCGGACATATTCTCAGAATGTCATTAATATTGGAAGCATATGAACATTTATGTTCATATATGGTTAAAAATGGAGACGAATCAACTGAGTTTGTTGCATTTCTTTTCTTGATTACATCTCTATAGTTATTTTCATATGTAAAGTTCACGTAGATTAACATGTAAGCTACTTATAAAGTAAAATAAAAAAAATAATCCATGGATACTCTCATAAGTCATATTCTCAAGCTGTGGCCTACATATGAAAGTGCTGATTGTTTTTGTGACAACCATCTCGCCATGTTCTTGATGGTAATATATGTATAATTGATATTCCCTAAGGTGCATATTTCCATATTCATATATTTTTCTCTTTCAAGTTCGTGGCATTTGATTTCTCGTGTTTTCAAACCTTCCCTGTCAATTGCTGAAAGAAAAGATATATTTTTCAATTCTTTATGCGTCATGAAGGTAGTCGGAATTGTTTTGCAGCTTTTAATAATTTCAAGTGTGTGCATTCATTAGGGAATGTCTGTAATTGTTCCAGTTCCCTAAACGACGTTCCAAAAGAGTTTTTCGTTTAAAACTCAAAAACCCTTCAACGTACATCCTTCCTATGGGCAGCTCATATCAGCTGTTCTGGAAGCTTTACATTTGCCAGATTTCCTTATCATAAAAGAGATTCTCTTTATTTTGATGTTCCGCCAACATCGTCTCCTCACAACCAAGACACATTTTTCTCTGCTTTGAAAGAAACATTTTTATGAATCGGTTTTATTTGATGCAATGAACCTGAACTAATTTATTTCACGTGACTTAGCGATATTCTCCCCAAGACAATTAGATTTTTTTTTCTAAATCAAACTCAGTTCATTTTATTAGTTCTAATTTCAGGAACGTAATTTTTTTTTATTTTTAGTGTATTACTTGTAAAAATATTTCCTAAGGAATTTACGTTATTTATTGAAGTGTAAATGAAATGGAATTCTCTTTACACTTTTTTTTCAAATCTACGTAAATATTCTTTATACGATATGCAGTATCAAAGCAATCTATCACTTTTGTTGATATATTTAACCATTGATAAGTGATTTTTGTTTCTTTATTATAGTTTGGTTCCTTATAAGAGCTGGAGATATATCAAGATAATTCACTTTAAAGAACATTTTTTCCTCTAGAAAAATGTCCGAATTCTATGACCTCTTTCAAAGCAGATCTGTGATTGAGGAATTTCTCGTCAGTTACAACGTACATTGATCCATTTTGAAGGTGCAGGCGATGTAATGACACCATTTAATTAGGGCTGTGTTTGTGTCATGCAGGACATAATGTCATGTTTACTTTAGGTAGAATATAATTATGGTCATTCTTCGAATTTGTAATTACTGGCTAATTGCGTTATTTGCTTGTGAACGACATATATGTGACTGCGTGTTCCTTTCCTCTTCTAAATTATTTGATAAATGATCTGATAAACCTGGTGGAATTTGCCTTTTTGTGTCGAATGATCTGCGTTTGGTATATTTATCATTACTTATGTAGGAGCATATTTTGTTCTTGCAAAGCACAATTACTTTTTTAGACTTTTCCTCAGGTATTTCTGTTATACTTTTGCCACAATAAAGAATTATTATTATTATTATTATTATTATTGTTGCTGTTGTTTTTATTGTAATTGTTGTTGTTGTTGTTGTTGTTGTTGTTATTATTATTATTGTTATTACTGCTGTTGTTGTTGTTATTTAAAAACTTGTCATAATCCTAACAACTTTTAGCATGAAGCGATTACAATACTACTTCTCTACCTTTCACACATTTCAGGCATAAATAATACTATACTATTAAAGAACATTTGTTTTGGAGTTCAATGGATTGCGTTAGATGAAAAGGAAAAGGAAATTCCCTATTGAATTCACATAATTTACAATTGATTGTCCTCGTCTTTTGAACACTTTAATATTCTTGATAAAGTTATTTTGATAAGGTACGAGAGAGAGAGAGAGAGAGAGAGAGAGAGAGAGAGAGAGAGAGAGAGAGAGAGAGAGAGAGAGAGAGAGAGAGAGAGAGAGAGGAGTCTCCGAAATATATATATATATATATATATATATATATATGTGTGTGTGTGTGTGTGTATGTATATGTATATATATATATATATATTTATATGTATATATATATATATATATATATATATATATATATTTATATGTATATGTATATGTATATATATATATATATATATAGATATATATATATATATATTTATATATATATTTATATATATATATATATATATATATATATATATATGTGTGTGTGTGTGTGTGTGCGTGTGTATGTCTGTCTATGTCTATGTGTGATTTGATGGTCAGTCGCAAGTTACAAATAACCATTAACGTCAAACTGTCAACGAGAGAAAGGATGTAACTAGCCTTCTACCTCCAGTACTACGACACTTTATTTTGTAATGAAAGAAAGCTGGGTCAGGTGCAATGAGTCGAACTGAATCCAGAGAAACCAAGTGTCGGTGATCTAACAAAAAGAAGCTTTTTATTCGTAAATGTTTTCGCTTTCCTTTTGATCTGGATTTAACTAGGAGGTGATAGAGCTGGCTGAACTTTTTTGGCAAAGAGCTTAGCCTTTTCGTTCCGCACCTGAAGAGGAAATGTTATTAGTCTTTCTAATTTGTTAATGAAGCAGCTGCTTTTAAGAGATTGGTTAGATTCTAATTCATACGTTTAAGTATCGAGGGAACCTTTCCAGAAAAAAAGATTGCTCTCGAATCTGTTAACCAGAATAAATTTTTCATGTTTATTTTCATCAATCACTCTTTATCACTACCACTTGATAATAGGATTGGTCTATATAGGAACAGTTTTATTCATTACGTTTACTTAAAAAAAATAGTTTTCCGATAACAAGAAAAATGACTTTTCCGATATAAACAACTATTGGGCCATTTCCTTAATTTAATGGATATAGATTGAAAGGTTTTAGATCCTCGTTCATTTATTTAATTATTCATATATTTATCTATATTACACTTTTGCCCATTTCCCTTTTACATGTTTGACTATTATATGCTCTTACACTGTCGCGTAAAATAATATTATCTGTTTGAATAACAGTGATAAGGACGATAATGATAATAAAATTTATTAGAATACTAGTATTTGTCATGAAATTTATGAAAATGAGGATAATGATATCATATGCGAACAAATTGTGTAGCCTATGTATTATTGCTGACAGTACTCCCTGCAATTCGTGATTGGAAATATGAATTAAATTTCAGGTAACAGTTATCAAATCCAGATTTATTTTAACCAACGCAATGCTCCAAATTCCGTGAATGAAATTATTAAGTTCTAAGCGTAAATAATATGATTTCCTCTTTTACTTCAAATTGAAAGTAGAAATTTTTCAAAATATTATAATCATGATAAAAAACTTTTCGATACTTTCCCATATAATAAGTAATTCGCTGATATAGACCTATGCGAAATTAGATCTAATTTTTTTTTTTTTTTTTTTAAGAAATAGAAAGGATTTCGTTGCATGTTAGAACGATGATTAATTATTACTATGGGACAAATTTTGTCGGCCAAAACAATTGTTCGTTGAATAGCTGCAACATTTCTTTACTTGTTCTGCATGGGAAGTAGAATGTGCATTTCCAACCATATTCTTACTTTATGTAAATGCTTGAATGTTTTTGAATGTTATGCGCGAAAATATACAAATAATACAATGTTGGTTTCGTACACTTTTTTTTAGTAATTAAATTTGTAATAAAATTTGCACAAATGTAATACAAGTTAATACAAAATCAACTAGACAATTAGGTCTATCGGGAAAATTTATCCTTATCGAGTACATGAAATTTTGAAAACTTAGAATATCATTATCATATATAATAATAATAATAAAAAAAAAGTTGATTGAGAAGTAAATAATAGAATTAAGTCCCTATGTGACGAGCTTTAGGAAAAGTCTTAAGACGAGGGTGGCCAGAATGAAGTAAACTAGAATAGATTGCTGAATAATTTCACACCGACGATAATCATCATATTGAAGATGATAGAGAATTGTTCAATGTGAACATTGGTCATAATTTCGAAGAAGATAACTAATGTCTTCAGTGTGTGAATGATTGAGAGATTATTGTATTAAATGAGTCATTAGATAACTGGCAAAATTCTGCGCTTTGTATAAAAAAAGTTTTTTTTTTTTTCAATGATAGATGTTCAGAAAACATGAATTCCGCAATTTTCCTCTGAAGATTCTGAGCATTTCATTTAGAAAGACACTGGCAGATCATTAAAGGGTAAAGCATGTTAACCTCTACTTACGATTCTAAGCATTTGTTATTATTAAAGAGATGTGCTTTATAGTCATCACTCAGTAAACTCAATAGAGTCTGCATCTCCACAGAGATCACCCAATGATTCTTCAACAACAGCCAATTATTTATATTTATTTTTGAGAATTGGTAATTTATTCGTTTTTTTTTTTTTTTTTTTTTTTTTTTTGTAATGCGTTTTCGCAGTGCTTTCACTGCGGGAGCCCTTGGGCTTGTAGCATTTGCTTTTTCAGTAAGGTAGTATCTTGGCTAGTAATAATGATAATCATGATGAAGCGAACGTGTGCAACTTTAATAATGATGTAATCCATATATCTTCAGTCATTCGTTATAGTTGAAATGTTGACATCTGAATTCTCTTTAAACTACCTGATGAAAATATTTCTGTTAATCTAATATGAAATAAATTTTTAAATAAAACCGACAAGAACACTTGGAATATAATTTTTGTTTAAGTGGAATAATTACAATCAATGACAACAATGAGTGATAAGTTGTCAAAGAAAGGACATACTCATGACATCAAAGGCATCGAACTCAGGACACCTTTGATCAAGTTCCGATAACTTTGGTCTGTTCAAAGTCTCTCAAGAGAGACTTGAGTTCTTTTGGATAGCAGAAAGGTAGCAAGTGATCGTTTTACAGATACTTACGATGTGAATGGAATTTTTATGTTATTATTATTGCTGATATTATTGTTATTATTATTTATCATTATTGTTATTATTATTTTTATTATTATCATTATCCTATTTCAATTCGTATTACGTTCGCCAGGAGGTTATATTTTTATAGGGGCGTATTTATGTATTTATGTTTGTATGCTTTTGTTTCGCATAACTCCATAACTATTTGACCGAATATCATGAAATTTTGTGGGATGATTGGCCATGATCCAAGGATAGTTTTATTGGATTTTGGGAATGATTGGGTCAGAGTTCAATATCAGGGTAGAGAAAAGGTAAAAAACGTCCCTTTGCTATATTGTGGTCAATTTTATCCGATTTGCAGGAAACTATTGCCAAAATTTGCATAATTCTATTGCCTATCTTGTAATGTGGCGTTGGTGAAGGTATGGGTTCTACTGAGTACCTGTTCTAGTTTGAAATTTGAACACACTGCGATGAACCTCCCCAAGGTAACGTTTAACTCACAAAAGAAGTTTCTAAAATACTTCCAGTAGATAAAAATTAAAGTACACTCGATATATATATATATATGTATATGATATATATATATATATATATACATATATATATATATATATATATATATATATATATATATATATATATATATATATATATATATATATATATATATATATATATATATATATATATATATATGTATATATATATATATATATATATATATATATATATATGTGTATATATATGTGTGTGTGTGTGTGTCTGTGTGTTTGTGTGTGTGCACAGTATGTATATATATATGTATATGTTTTTATATACATTTATATAAAGACTGATAAATAAATTGACCTCTTAAATGTACTCTCTAGCTGACTAAATGTCCCAACCAGTTCCCCTCAATTTTCCGTCCGTTTCCATTATTTCTTTCTAGTATGAATTTTTCAGTTTTCCCTTTTGCGTTGACCCGATAACCGAATCATAACCGAATCCAGCTTCGGCTTTAAATCCCGAGTCTGACCTTATTCAACTCTTTGCTCACTCAGAGATAAAAGCCAATCTGACTTGTCTCTTTGATTCCGTGTTCAGTAATCTGTATATTTGTATCCTTAAGTGGAAATAGGAATGATGCGAGATATGTTCCAGATTCATCTGATGTTGGTGATTTCTCTTCGTTCTGTTCAAAATTTCCGGTTACCATTGAATTGCATTGGAAATTTTTTAATTGGTTATGATAAAGGAAGTTACAATGTTGCCTGTTGTCTACCGTTTTGCTATGCATTATCATTCGTAAAAACTTCCTGGCTAGAGGAAAAACTTTGTTTCTACATGCACGTTACGGTATTTAAAGTTATTGGGATATGCTCTACGTTTCTAAATGACAATTACTCCAAGGTGATAAAGTTATGAGCAAATCCTTATTAATATATATGTAAACAAACACGATGTAATAAAACAGCCAGTATGAGTTCTGAAAGAAAAAGCTTCGACCAAAGCCAACTGTAGTAAAGAAATTCGGTATTCTAACCCTTCCTAAATCAATGTCTTTTTTCATTGCTCATGAATCATCATCCCACGAAATTTCTTTGAAATCTTTCATTATTTCCTTTAAGGCGTTATGTTTTGGTGGTCTTGTTGATTTGCTCTGTGTGTTTGTAAACAAGAATACGCAGAACAATGATGTGAAGGGATTCTTCATAGTTAAGAAATCATGGGTCCTGACTGTCCGTAATTGAGTAGAAATTTATTGCAGATAAACTGTAATGGAATCACAATGGACATTTTAACATCCCGCGTTGTTAGAGTCCGGTAACGATTTTTTTTTTTTTTTTTTTTTTTTTTTTTTTTTTTTGAGTTATGATTACATAATGTTAAACTGATCATGGATTCTAGCCACATTTTTAATATAAATTGACCTTATGACTGGTAACACGTGGTAAGATTTTGGGACAGATTGGAACTTAACTTTTTGGAAGAAAGGGTCTTTTGTCAGGCCATGATTTGCTGTCTTGCTGTCTGTAGACGGTTATCTTATACCAATGAGAGCCTTTTTTTAAACAAAGTAATTTTGATTGTATTAGGTAAAGTCATTCACAAGGTAGTTACCTTTAGATTGTAAGGTTTTACTGTGTGTTGATTAATGTTCGACGTCATTTAACTTCTTGAGTCAAAAAAATCTTTTTTGATGCCCAGACGGGAGTAGACCATTTGGAGGAAATTCCTTCGATGTTAGTTATTGGTATTTACCCTTTTGCTTATACAGACAGACAGGAATATAACCTTGACGAACTGAAGAGGAGGAAAATGTATAGTTTCATAAAGACAGAAAAGGTATTTCTGTTCAACAAAAAGACAAAATTGTTCTCCAGAACAGAACAGAGGAAGAAATGAAAGAAATAAAAGAAGCAGAAATGAGAAAATCGTCGATTAAAAGTCTGCGGAAGGAATTTTGATGGTGACTTTAATGCACGTTTACCTCGTTGGGAAATTCCCTAAAATTAGCGGGAAAAAGACGGAAGATTTCCCTGTAAATTTCTGTGATATTCGTGAATAGCGGATGGAATCGAGAATGATTATGGAGTGAAAAATTCCTGGATTCCAAATATACTTAACGTGAAAACTGAAAGCATTGAAAAACACGGTGACTGCGAAGCCATTAGCAAAGACACGCTCACGTTCAGCGTTGGTCATGAATGGCAGAGAATGGAGGAACTTTTAAAATTCAAATCTGAAATAGTTGTGTTATAATCCTGTTATGAATCTTAATCTTCTGAAATTCTTACCTTTTAGATTTTCAAGGAAAGACATGATATTGAAACAAGTCTTTATTTTTTTTTCACGAGAAGGCATTCTCTTTATCTGTATCAAGAATGAAGCAATTTATCATAGCCAACATAACAATAACGTTTTATTGTATAAATTTCATGTAATCCCACAAATTTACTTAAGCTTAATTGCACTTATTTTTATTATTTTAAGTATTCACAATTACTGGTTCTCTCTTGCATGCTTGTAATGTTATCCTGGCGCATCATCTACTTCACTTGGAAATCCACTGGACTCTTCAAAAAGAGCTAAAGGTTACGGTTGTTCAGCTGTTAATTCTGGTAGTGTTTCCAGCTGCGAAAATCCACTTACGAAGCTGTTTATTTGGGGCATGCAAGTACAGAGAGAGAGAGAGAGAGAGAGAGAGAGAGAGAGAGAGAGAGAGAGAGAGAGAGCACAGTGTGGAAACAAATATTTACTTACATAGTTCTGTGCAACAAATTCAAGTAAATTTGAAACGAAAACTATGGTAGACTTTATGAAAAATGCCTTTACTGATGAAGATAACACAATTCCCCTTCATAAAAGCATGTTTTCATTTATATAAAGTAAAATCAGTTAGGGTATTAAGACACAGTGGTGAAAGGGTTTGAGTATCACCATACTCAGCAAAGCTGTACTAGTTAAGGACACCCATACTAGGCTGGTTTGCTGTGAGCCATCAGACTAAAAAGTGTCCCACCATCACCAATCCACATTGTCCAGTGTGATGATGAAAATGGCTAAACCCCAGACATATCCTTAGCCATGCAGGGGACTAGAAACGATTGCAATTTTTGTTGTTGTATATATTTGTGTAAAGAAATATACAAATAGGTGGATGGATAAAATTGGGCCTATAAATCTACATTAAGAAGTAATTTGCATGATAAATTTCTCTGGCCTTGGCAAACAACAGTAGTGGGAAGACGCCAGAAAAAGTAGTCCGATAATGTAGAGACGTCTGAGAAGAGGCTTCTGTGAGAGTGTCCTCAGTGAAGACAAATGTCATCCTAATCTGGTTTCAGAGAAGACCAGGTAGCAAATGGCACAACTGCCCCTCTCACGTCCTCCCATTTTTTCCGAATATAAGTCCTTATCATAGTGTATTTTCATCATTTTTTTCTCGGAACTCAGACTTCATTATGCTCAGACCTCTGATAGTTATATTATTTGTGTTGCTTATTTTTTAAATCGATTTTTATTTGTGACACGTAGTCGTAAAATTAATATTCAAAACAAATCTATAGTTGCCGGGTTGATAGTGTTTTCTTAATCTATAGTAAACATTTCACTTATAAACTTGAATCAACTTGGAATATCTTTCAACTGTTCTCAATTGTCTTTTATGGAATCCAATGAAATGTGAATAAATACTTCCGGCATTTTCATCTGTTTGGGTAGTTCTGAATGAAGATTTTTCAATAATTCACCAATTCAAAATACCTTAGATTGGAATAACACTGCTCTAAAAGAAGTAGTATCACACAAAATAGCTTCTCTTTTTTTTCACTCATAATATCCCAATTTTTCTTCATTTCATTGGGCGAAGATAGCATCGGCATCAATAGATCGGTAACCTACACATCTTTCATGAACTGGCTTCCATCTAAAGCAGTCTTGGATAACTGATAAGAATTTTGCTGAGGTATTTATGAAGTCTGCATGAAATTATGTATGTATATATATATATATATATATATATATATATATATATATATATATATATATGTGTGTGTGTGTGTGTGTGTATATATATATATATATATATATATATATATATATATATATATATATATATATATATTATATATATATATGTATATATATGTATGTATAATTTAGTTCATATTGTGTTCATCATCAACGTTTGTCATAGACATGATAATCTTGTCGACCACATCACACATTTCATAAGAAAATTGATCCCGTTGACCATCCATCGATTCTTTCAAAAGTCATGGAGTAAACGAAAGACCAAAAAAAAAAAAAAAAAAAAAAAAAACCTATTTTAACTAATGTCAGATTTTGCTCTTGGTTATTTCCATCTGTATTTTTCATTACTTCCGGATTATAAAACGACAGAGAGAGAGAGAGAGAGAGAGAGAGAGAGAGAGAGAGAGAGAGAGAGAGAGAGAGAGAGAGAGAATGTTGTCACTGAAAACCACCGTCCCTGTGAAGCCTATAGGTCCATCCAATGAGTCATCAGCAGCATTGTCTGGCTCTCCCTGGTCCTAGTTTTGGTTAAGAGGTGAATTAGACCCTGATCATTCGTATGGTCTGTCTGTAAGGCATTGCCCTGTACCTTGTCACTGTCGCTTTAAATAATCATCATCATCTTCTCCTCCTACGCCTACTGATGTAAAGAACCTCAGTTAGATTTCGCCTGTCGTCTCTATCTTGAGCTTTTAATTAAATTCTTCTCCATTCATCTCCTACTTCGGGCGTCATAGTCCTTAGCCATGTAGTCCTGGGTCTTCCAACTCTTCTAGTGCCTCGTGGAGCCCAGCTGAACGTTTGGTGAACTAATTTCTCTTGGGGAGTGCGAAGTGTTGGTGTAGAGTGAAAGTAGATCTACATTTTTCTTTTATAATTATTTCATTTAACCAAAACCACTTTAGTTAACTCAATTATTCAAAGTACACTGTTGTAGTTTGAAAGGAGAATGCTGAATATTAGTCATATCAATCCTTTACATTTTGATGTGACTTGCGGATATCTGAGAATTCATTAATTGATCCATATTTCTTTTACTACAAAGGAAAGTGGATGATCAGTTGACTTTAATTATAATTTACTCTATAGTATCTTGAACAATCCCATTCATCTGCAGAAACGCTAATTAAATACCAATATTCTTTGATAAACGTCATAATGAACACCATGGCCATAAATACAGAAAGGAACTACATTTTCGAAATGTATGAAACCTAAATTAGATACAATATTCCCAAACACTGTACCGATTCAGTCATTAATTCCTTTATCTAATCAACTAATAGAAATTAATTATTCTTTGGAAACACTGAATAATAAATGAACACATGACGTGGATGATGATTAACAGCTGCACTATGAAAACAATCAACAAATCCCTCTGATGGTTTTCGATCTCGAGATAATTGGCACAATTAAAACGTTTCTCATTCCAGCCGGATCCGGCGTAAACAACGGTAACGTTGAAGTTGCTTCTATTATTATTATTATTATTATTATTATTATTATTATTATTATTATTATTATTATTACTGAAGCTCTTTTTAGGGAAAAGACAGAAAGGCTATCGATTCGATATATGCATTTCAATGAAAATTAATAATCAGGAAATAGAAGAAACAGATATAAGAAAACAATAAATAATTGAATATATATTAAAAAAATTTTGATCCATTGATGTATATAACATAAATATCTACTGAAGAATTAAAGTTCAGCAACAATATGCCTATGAAAATAGTGTATTCAGGTTGTATTATTACTAAGCAAAAATTGCAACTAAAAAGGAAACACCAATTTTCAAAGCAAAAGAAATTAATCCTTGTTTCGAGTAATCTCCAACATTCGTTAACACTTGCGAGATTTTCTACTGCCAAAACAGATTGATTTACCATTATGTTACACCATTCTCTTTTCTATGACGAGAAAAGAAAGATTCTTCATGACTGAGACCAATGTATGGAATAAAACCTTTAAAATATCACCATAAGAATGAGTAATGTAAGAAGTTTTGAATAGACAGTAACGAAAACTGCTACAGTGTACAGAAGGTATATTCAGAAAGCATTTCACAAAGAAAACACCAAAATAAGAAGATTCGAAAGCTTGGAAAACTACAAAGAAATTAATTAAGAGATATTAAGAGTAGTCTTTACAAAAAGGATGATAAAGTAACAGGTTTTAATCTTTTCAGTATCTTTTTATTAAAAAGAAAAATCAGTAAAGAAATGATAGGCCTGGACTGAAGTTAATGGTTTGGTGCTTCTTTCATGTAGACTGTTTGTGTTAAGAATAAACAAATATATATTTCTTTGAAACTTAAAGGAAAATGTACATTGTACTGTAAATAGCCATAATGACTCTGGTCAATATAATTTTATACACATGTATATTAAGATATAGGATATAAGTTTCATTAATACAATGCAACTGTAACTAAAAGTTGACTTCAGAAAAAAAGTTAACAAAGAATCCATTGAGATTCCATTCATACTTTTAGGTTTTGAGTCGTGGATGAATTTAATGTTCTGAAAATTTCCACATCGTAATCATCTTCATAAAACTACGCACAATTTTGGATATCGAAACCTTTTATTCTAATTGAGTCTTACACCATTTATCCTCTCTTCTTGCCTCCTAATACTTACAATTTATGCATTTTTCCCTCCTTCGTGTTGGTCCATCATTCATGCACTCAAAGTGCTTTGACATTTCTTCATTTCTTGGCTTATGACACATAGAATATGCAAAATGTTCATCTGTGAGACATCAGATCTCTTTTTTCCCTTTTATGGTCATTCAACATTCACACTTCACTACCATAAAGTTGAGTTGGCTCAGCAATCCCTGTGTACATTCCCACCTTGGGAAGCATTTAATCACCGCTACCTTTCTCTTATCATCGGTTGAAGTATTAATTTTATTCCCATTTCTTTGTCAAATCAACTTTTTTAATACATTGAGGTGCACCTTATATTCATTGTTTCAATAATCTTTCTTGATCTATAACATTTCATCGTAAATTTCTTTTCTTATAACACATTTAAAATCTTAATAAAGTTTATGCTGTAGTTTAATTCCTATACCATTCACGATTCGTCTCTGGATTTATATAAAATCCTATATATATATATATATATATATATATATATATATATACATATATATATATATATATATATATATATATATATATATATATATATATATATATATATATATATATATATATATATATATATATATATACAGTATATATATATATATATATATATATATATGTGTGTGTGTGTGTGTGTGTTTTCATTGTGCGTGTGTGTACGCGTTAGAGCACGTAGGAGAAACAATGGGTCGATGCCATTTGAAACAAAATATAACGAATAAGTCAAAATAAAAGAATAGGATAATCATGAGATAAGGAATTGGAGTTCAATTTTACAAGATAAAGAAAACAGTGGAACTATTATAGAATTAACGCCATTGTCCTGTGCACAGATAAACGAGGTTAAGCAGTAGACCCAAAGCTTCTTAACAGAAGGGGGGGGGGGGGGGCGTTTCTTTTGATGCAAAGGACATCATTATATTGGCTTTGTTAACAAGTTTTTTAAATTCTTTAAATTTTCAACCCTTTTTTATAGTGAAGGAACTCTGGTAGAAGGAACATGAACTGCTTTTAATAATCCAGGTTCCCATAAACTAATGTCGTACTTTCGAAGAACATCTTTTCATTCTTCATTTATAACAAACGATATCGACGTCAATGACCTTCGGTGTCGGGATGCCAGAAAACTCCAAATCAATCAAACGATCTACATTACGGAAATGAATATGTATTATATCCTTATTCATTATTAGAAGTGAAGGATGGATATAAACATACAAAGTTAATGAAATTACAGTAAACATTCATATAAAATAAAACAGATGGAAAATAGTTCGTTTTTAAAATCATCTCTCCAGTGACATCCTAACGACTTTAGGGCCACTCAGTAGAGCGCAGACCTCCGCTGCGGCAGCTTAATTCTGACCTTTTGCTCGACCTTAACATGTATGTATTAATTGGCGTGGATTTTCTTACACTCAAATATAACCAAGTTTTGAAGTCTGTGTGGCAATGATATCCAAACTTATGGCTGATGACGTGAATTGAACATTTTTCTTGACCGTAACCTTGACGATTGACCTTGACCTTCCAAAGTTTAATCATTTCCAGCTTTTTACATATCAGTTGATCCCGGCAAGTTTCCTTCCTCTGCGATTAAAATTGTGGCCAGGAAGGTGTTCACAAACAAACACTCACACAAACACATTAAAAGAGCTCACATTTTGTATAGAAAAACGACGGTCGTAAAAGTCCTTTTTCTCATCTATTGTAAATGATGGAGTATCAAATTGCCCATGAATTCAGGCACCTTGCATTTGCCTACCAAATAAGCTGTGGAAAGTCAGGAGAAACGACCTAAAACGTTTAGGTATAACACTTTAATGTTCACAATGCCAAAGCATTTTTATTCCGTGTAGTGACCGAAGAGGAATTGCTTGCTGAAGAAGTTAAATTGCAGTTGGTATAGACCTTCAAAGATCTCTCTCTCTCTCTCTCTCTCTCTCTCTCTCTCTCTCTCTCTCTCTCTCTCTCTGGTCATGAACATTGCTTCATTCATCAAAATTCAAATTCCGGGAGATTGAGAACACAAAAATGACAACTAAGGCAAAGACATTAAATCAAGCCTCCCTGTATGCTTGCATTTGTTTGAATTTGATATGCTCCAAGTTTTCTATAACGATGTGTTGGGTTTAAATAATTCAATAAGGTAGAACTTCCTACATTGCTTCATTCGAGCGTGTTGTTTTCATGCTAATGGTCGTAATACGAGAGGGTCATATCCTTAAGAAAACGTAAATTCCCTTACAACTGAAATCAATTGCAACTAAACTGTGAAAGGAAAGGATACACAGTCACTTAAAGAAAACTGAAACACAAAATACGAAAGTTCCTTTCGATTTTATCACTGAAATTCGTCTGTCTTTTATCGCTCATTCACACATTGCAACACGGATCTGCCCAGATCAAAATTTCCTTTTTGTGAGTCCGTATTCTCTGCTTAGCGTTTATATTCTTGAATAAATTTTCACCCATGAGTGTTTTATCTTACGAATGTGTGAGAACCAGGGAGCAGTCGCTAATCCGCTATAACCTCTCGTTGCAACGAAATCTAGGCTGGATGTTGCACAACAGGTGCTTTAATGAGCATTCGCCCGAAGGCAAATATATCGTTCTATTATTTTGATTATATCCAAACATTAGAAGCTAACAAGACCTTTCCTCTTCATCAATTTCGAAATCCCTCCACCCAAAATAACCTTCTCCCTTCCTTCTCCCCCCCCCCCTCCCCCTACATTGTAGATGGCAAACCCCACCCCCAATCCTACAGAGTCCACCCTTATCGAAATTTTCGAGAAATTCCTGTATTGATCCGTTTCCCATTCTTTGTCGATCGGAATTCCTATTCCAATTCCCAGAATCTGATTCCTAGAACCTACTGTAAGAGCAGGATTTTGTCCTTCGCCTCCTTGGCTTTGGACAAATATTGGGACGAGATGACGTTAGGATTTTCCTCTGGGATCTCTCTGGGATTCGTCCGAAATCGACTGACATTTTCCAATCAAATATCAAATCAAAAGTTTCAGCTCGGCATCAAAAAGTATCCCAGACTAAAACCATTTTATTCTTCGATATTCTTTGAAGTAAACTTTGCATTTTA
>NC_090727.1:28817943-28830443 GCF_036898095.1 Palaemon carinicauda
TCTTTAAAGGTGTACTGCCAATGCGAATTTAACCATTATAAGAGCATTAAGGGAAACATTAATAGTACCTAATCAAAAGGATGCAGGATGTCTGTCTGGTAAATACATAAAAAGAGGCTCATTATGGACTTGCATTACAAATTAAAGAGAGAGAATATTACAATGGAGAATATAAGCTTATAACGCTTAGAAAATGATTATCCAATTACCAAATGCTGATATTTCTTCCAAGAGAAGTCTTTTTATAAATCATAAAAGATAAATTGGTTTAATAGTTCATTTGTTATAAAAAAATGTTCAAACAAGGATGAAGGATATCTATCCTTAATTTCAACAATAACTTCGAAACTATTTCAGATAAATATCATTACCTTTTGTTTATTTAACAAAGAATTTGAACATCTTAAAGCACGACATTTTTTTCAAACCCTTCCACCCAAAATAATCGTTTCAAGAACTTCCAAAACACGCTGTGTTTCAGAGGTCTTGTGGCGCAACGGATAACGCGTCTGACTTCGGATCAGAAGATTCCAGGTTCGAATCCTGGCAAGGTCGACCTCTGAGTTTTTGACTGATAAGAAACATGGCGTCAATCTTTGCTACATAAAGAATGCAATACAAGTTAAATTTACTTTATATCGGGAAATATTTCCGTATTGAAATTCATTAAGGAAACAGAGAAATTGCGTAATGATAGGGTTATAAACTCGACAGTTATCGAGATATTGCGAGGAACAAGTAGTTAGGAATGGAGAAGATGTGCTAATTGCAGACCAACAGGTAGGCAAAAGTAAATGCAAGGTATCACTGATGTTTCACATACACACACACACACGCACACAAAATGGAGGCGTGCGAATGCATAGCATATGGAAATACATTTTAGGGTACTTAAGAACTCCGTTTACTTTTCAACTCTACTATATTTCTATTTTCTCTTTTCTGTTATATTTCCTCTGAATTCCCGCTCCATTTATTAACGCAGCGCAAAACTTTCTTGCAAAACTGTCCCCGACTGAAAACATCGCCAAAATTGTTTACAAGTTTTGCGATGGAAAGAATAATGTTATAGGTCTTCTAAGATATCTAAAGTAGACCATTAATACTTCGAAATATCTGTTCCACATTACATCGTAGGTAGTGTTATATAGTTCAATATGTCTTAAATACATCATTATATTTTATAAAGTTTCCTGAAAAGTGTTCGCAACAATAATACGGAATAGGAAACTGTCTTCATCTCGTCAATTTATCTTTTGCATCTTATAGTGAATCTGGTTTAGAATAACAAATGAAGATGATGTGTGTTTCTTTCATATCTGAATCTTCTTATCCTGTCACAATGAGGATGCCCATTATGAAGTATCGATGGTAATAGGAGTATTATTAACATACATTATTCAAAGGTTATTCAAGATTGCTTTGATAAGTAGGTCTGCACTTTCCAATGAACTTAAAATTTAATGATTTTAACAAATTTGAGTCATCAGTAGGATTTTATAGAAATACATTACCGAAATATTTTTTTTTTTTTTTTTTTTTTTTTGTATAAAGGAAATTTATCATCGAAGAATAAATTATATCATATAAATTATCTATTGGACTCTTTTCATTCGTGGTGAAAATTAGAAGTACCTTTTTTTTTTTTTTTTTTTTTTCCAATGTGATCGGCCTATAGATTACAATATCTTTTACTGTAGTTTATTATATGAAAATGTGACGATCGCCTGATTGAATCGATAGAAAGGTTTGCTTTCGTTCTGAAAATTTAAAGAAGCGATGTTTTAAAGTACGGAATTTGAAACTATTCCGAAAATAAATCTCCGAATATACATTAGTTCAAAGCATAGTGTTTTCACGCGGAATTGATTCGAAATAAATTAGTTATGGTGTTCTGCTTTCTTAAGATTTGGAAGTGCAATATTCAGAATTATTGAATGTTTATACTAAAGTATTTCATGGTAGAAGATATCAAAAGACTTTCTTGCACATCATAAAGTTTTAAAGATATGTCATCCTACAACATAAAAGGTTAGAGATGCATTGCCCGAAAACATTAATGTTTAAAAGTTGCAACATTCTAAAGTATGAAGTCGTAACGATGGTTTAGTCTTTATTATAAAGATTTAAAAGAGTCGTTAGTTTGATCTCAAAAGAATTAAAGGAGATTGTCTGCTTATGCGATGAAGTTAGATTCCGCATTTCTTTTGTTTTGGTTTTTGGAATTCCTTTTCACTAATACTAAAAATACTTATTAGATTAAAGGTGTGATGCATGATTATCGTGATCTGCATTTACATAAAGAACATGACCGCATTCTTCCTATAGTATTGATATGCATAATTACTACAATATATCCAGACAAAATTATTTGCTGGGCCTAATTATTTAGACAATGAGTAGGCATAAGTGTCAATAGTGGTGCCATGTGCAAACATTCTATCCATTCCTCGGGCATAGAAGGTCTTTAGGACGAAAAAAAAAAAAAAAAAAAAACATCTAAACGTAAATGAAATTAAAAATGCTTCAATTTATGGCCCGTTAAATGTGCTTACAAAGATAAGAACTACTGTCAGACTATTGAAAACAGTGTACCGGATTGGAATCAGTTCTACACAGGATTTTCTTTGTAAAAAAAGTAAATGAAAGCCAAGCGTTTTTGTTTAGCGATTCCACGATCAAGATGTCAATATTCACAGACGATTAAATCCTACAGGCAGCATTTTAAATTGAGTGGTGCCTTGATCAGTCAACTAGTTAGTTATGATCTTTGAAGTAAGAGTGGAATATACGCAGAATTTCCTGCAAAGAATGCCAACCTTGATATTGCAATCCAGGATTGCACCCCATTGCAACAATTCACTTTCATGATTGAAGTGCAACTGGAATTCCAGTGGAGGAATGGCTGTGACCCGCAAGATGACCTTGAATAGGATGTTCTCCATTTCCGCATTCATTCCCCCCCCCCCCCCCCCCCCCATACAACTGGTCGCTCCAGAAACGGATGTCATCGATCTTCTCTGCTCAATGAGTGAGTGTTACCATAAAGTTAACAGATAAGGAGTAACGTTGCTTAAGGAGTAGGGAAAGGTTATGTGTTTTGTTCTCTTTTGTCATTGTTGCCATTAAAATCACTTCCTTTGTTCGCCCCATTTTCCGCATTATATTTGAAATATCAATTTCTCCCATAAATCCTATTAGCATAACAGAGGTCTGTACACTTTCTTATAAACCAAAATTATTAGAATTATTCAATGTTTACTTTAGTACACTCGGCTTATTAGTATCACGTCATTTTCATTGTACATATCTCGTTAGGCTTTAGTGTTATTACACCCTCCCCACCTAGGTGGGCTATGAATATTATTTTTGGTAGATTTCTTTCTGTTTTTTTTTCTTTGCTTATAACTTGACGAAAAGGTTGTAAATCGATTAACTTGAAATTTCCAGATGCAATAGAACCCATTAAAATTTGGACCTCATAGGATCAAGGTTAAGGTCACCCGAAAGGTCATAATCTATTTTTTTCTATGACCCGATTTACTTTAAACCGTTCAAGATTTCCATTATCAGTTATGGAAAATATTTTATATATCATAACAATGGAAATGCCAAGGTTTGAAGATTGGTAGGTTTAAAGTTCAAACCAAGGGAGTCTCATTTTCAAGATCACAGATTTTCAGAGCCTTAAACCTCAAATGAGTACTGATACACACTCGGTTAACGTTATTGACAGACAGAAAACCACCCATTGGCTACAAATGATACCATGACCTTTGACCTGTGGTCTTGAAAGGTAAAGGTTAACATCATCTGATTTCAGCAAGTTCAGATTCACACTCGTTTACTGTTATTGACGTATACCGAAACTACAAAACATTTAGAGCAATGGTAGTATTTCTTAAAGGTCCACGTGCCAGAGGCGGGAGGTTGCCACTTGTTACCTGTTTGAAATTTTACAATTTTGATAGAAACTGCTCTTAGAAATTTGTAAATATCCAGAAAAGTTATGAAAAGCAGAACGTCATATTGTGACTAGAATGATATGATTTTAGACATAGACTCATAATGTAAGACTTATAAACTTTCAAACTATACAGTTGTTTAAAGTCTTGAAGGTTTATCAAGTTGTGAGTCTCAGAGCACTTCACATTTTCTGCCTATCCTAACCCAAACACGTTTTTCTTCAAGGCATCCAGAAGACGACAGCCGTTAGGATTTGTTGAAGACACAACCACTAAAACGCGACATTCTTTGTTCAGGGTTTTCCATCACGTTTCATTCAATCACCATTAATTACATTTCCTTCACCTATCGGAAATACATTGCACGCGTCATCTGTCTCACTGAATCCTTCCTTCTTCGGTATAGTGACACGATTCATGTCTAAGTTTGGATTAAAATCAATTGCCTTGATTCATTTGAAATCACTTTTGGAGTTGAATACAATGACCTTATTTGTCGTAAATCTTTTCATAATGGGTGATATTTGGCACCGTGTGATTGGAGTTCAACATATTACGCGGGCTCATGCATAAACGCATTTGATGCGTATGTGTAATTAGTTGTATTTAGGTTTGTTAATATATGCATATTAAAGAAATCACATTACCGTCTAACTGTAATAATTATTGAAAGGAAGGCAATTTCCCTATCTACTAGATTACGTTAATAGGCCAAGTTCAAAGGTTTGAATATATCAGATTTTATTTGCTTACAGTCATGCGTACCCAATATATATATATATATATATATATATATATATATATATATATATATATATATATATATATATATATATGTATATATATACATATATATACATATATATATACATATATATATATATAGATATATATATATATATATATATATATATATATATATATATATATATATATATATATATATATATATATATATATATATATAGCATTTTATCATAAGTGTGATGGCCAACACTAGTCAATGCTGGATCGGGAATGAACCTCATCGATAGTTAAATTTCTACACAGTCTCATTGACAGTACCTTAAACTCCAACCGTTATTCACCCCCCCCCCCCCCCTTCTCGAACGCACTTTTCTAACACCTTTCTCTCCTCTATCCATTTATGTTTTATCTATTTACCATTGCATTATTGCCAACGGTGAAACTCCTTTGTCTTTAAAGAAATCACGAGTTTACTAAAGTGAATGACAGAAATTATTTTGAAAGACCCACAATCTTGTAGCCTATGCAATATTGCTGTATTCCAGTGTATCCTGATTTAGTGTAGGGATGACTTTCAAGGGAAACCACGTATATTCTGAAATAACGTCCTTAGAAAGGTATATATATATATATATATATATATATATATATATATATATATATATATATATATATCTTTTCTTTTTAGTGGGAATATCGCAGAGTTGCATTATCCTGTTGGTAGGATTATTCGCCCTTACTGGTAAATTCCATTAAAACTTTACTGTTGTTTTACAATATAATAATAATATTTAGATATCGGTGTCAGCTTTCTAGAGAAGATAGCACTTTCATATTATAAAATAAGAAAAACCGACGCCCCCCCCCTTAAAAAAAAGCTAATTCGCAAAATAACAACACATTATGATACGAACGACGGGAATCAGTCTACTCTCCCTACTATTTTCGAGTAATTCTCCCACTCCAGAATCCTCGATTCTTGCCTTTGATGTGAAATTCATCGGCACAGGTATGTCGGTGAATGCGTAGCAGAGAGAGACTCGAATTCGGGTGTGTCGTACTACACGTTACGTAGGCAACGTGTCCTTTGTGTTACGTTACGATATATATATATATATATATATATATATATATATATATATATATATAATATATATATATATATATACAGTATATATATACTGTATATATATAATATATATATATAATATATATATATAATATAATATATATACAGTGTGTATATATATATATATATATATATATATATATATATATATATATATATATGTATATATGTGTGCGTGTATTTATGGATACAGTATGTATATACTGTACATGTCTATGTGTCACACTATACTAGAGTCCTCATGGATATTCAAAATTAAAGTATATATTGGCGTAGTGAAATTGAACTGTGCGTTTATTTATATCCTACATCCGAGGTCAGTTTTATTGCATTTAGTATGCAAAGCCGGAGGCTTCATGGAAAACCTGATATATTCCACTCATGGTAGATGAACTACCAAAGAAATACCATCAGTGATCGCCTCTCTGAATATAAAATATGTAAAATTATCGAATGCTTAAACAGAAGGTATTAAAAATATGGAATCGTGATACTGAGAACATTTTAAATTCGAAATACACTGTAGATAGACTTCAAGAAAACAACTTAAACATTTATAGAGGTTTTTTTTTTATTAAAAATTCCATTTATCATTTTATTTATTCATTAAATGGTAGTATTCAAATATTGCGTTGGAATTATGGGATAAGAGGATTCGGTTTCATTTTGAAATGCATTTCGCAGAAGAACCAGGTATCCTGTTTATATTTTGGTAGTCACGGCAATTTTTTTTTTTTTTTTTAATAATGATGGGCTTTTCTTACGTAGGCTATGGCCTTTATTTTCTCGATCATTGACTTCAGATTAATTAGGGATTTATAGTAATGAAAGCGTTTTATATTAACCAAAGTTTACGTATTTTTATTGATCCCAGTTGAAGGCAGCATAGTTTTTTTCTGTTTGGTTTGGGCGTGGCTTTAGCAGAACGAGGGACTGTGAATTGGAAACCTGTGTTAAAATTGGTATCAGGTGACACTCAGATAATTAATATTTCATGTCCATACGATTTATTCAGAAGGATTGCAAAACTTGACGCGTCTTTTTTTTTTTTTTTTCCATAAAGTTTAATGCCATTTGAGATGAAATAATGAAGAAACTGTATTGACGACGAGAAATATTCTTCGTAAAACTAAAACGTGATTCGTTGTACTGTACATGTGAGTATCAGAGCTTATTCAAAAGAAGCTTTTATGGTAACTAATACTTAACTGAGAAAGATACTGTATCATGATGCGTATCTACCTACGAAAAAGCTAAAATGTTAAATTTCAATTTATGCCCCCCATTTCCTGCGTCCATTGATACACTCGGAAAGTTGTCATTGTATGAAGGCACAATCAGACTGAATTACAATGAATTGAAGAAATTAGAAAACGCCATATTAAAAACTTAGCGTTATTTATTGAATAAATTTTATTTAATCTCGGCAATTTACAATAATGTTCAAATAAATAAGGCTATATCTGTAATAAATGGCCATAACTATCAAACTGTGAAACAGATGTTCCGACAGGAATAGTATGCCCTTCCAGCGCTAAGTTCTTGTAAATTACTGACCATATTACATATGATCAGCGCCCAACCCTCCTCTCCACCCAAGGTAGGGCCAAGGAGGGCCTGGCATGGGTGCTGATGACTCTACAGATAGACCTTTAGGCTCCCCCAAACCCCCCCCCCCCCGCCTTAGCTCACAATCATGATGAGATTGCAGCTACTGAAGAAACTAACGAGTTTGAGCAGGACTCGAACCAGGGAATGATTTACTTAGAAGAGAAAATATATCTGACACTATTAAGCTGTTGTTGTTTTAAGAGCTCCGTCTGATTTATTGAAGTTTCCATTAAAACCATTTCAACTCTGGAATGGTTGTTCCAGTAGATTAATCTTTTCGAAATAGAGATTTTGTTAAAATAACAGTCTGTGGAGAGTGATTATCCGTTGTTCTTACATATTTCATCGGAATCAGAATACATTTGGGAGAAAGCTCTCATCTCTTAATTGGGAATATTATGATTAAGTCTTAGAATTGGAAATAAATAGAAGTAACTTGATATAAATGCTTAATATCTTTAAGTGAATAGGTTTATATAGGTTTACAAACCACTACTGTTTTGTCGAAAATAAATCGATTCTTATTATCGTATTGCATCTTCACTTCATCTGTGATAACCTATTATACTAAAAACTTCTGATTCTAGCAGGATTTCCTTGAATGGGAAGCATTTTCTCCATGTGTAGCAACAATAATAATATCAATTATAATATTTATTCACGTTAAAAAAAAAGTTGGAATCCAAAACGCCATTAGAAATATCCTCAATAATTTTATGCACTGATGGTTTCTGGAATGGGAAGCTAATTTCTCCTTGTGTAGCAACAATGATAATATTAATTATGATAAATATTCACGTTAAGAAAACTGTGGAATCAAACGGGGTTGGAGATAACCTCAATTTTATGTACAGATTGTAATTTAAATCTGTTAATTTTCAAGGGTTGTTTCGAACGGATTCGGCCAGCCGAAAATCATTGCTGGAAGTATCGCTGAGAACATCGTATTAATTGCCTCTGGTCCGGTGTGTCGGCAATGATCCGGATTATGCCAATAGTTCGGAGAATCGCTTTCAAATGGCCATTTCGACACCATTAAGCTGAACGCCGACATTTTTCCAATGGAGAGTCAACACAAATTTCAGTGCGGCGTAACTTTGTGTCTGTCGCGAATGGGGATTTCAAACTGGCAGTGGACGATTTTATGGTGAATAAGCTGATATAAGTCTCTCTACGGTTTATATGTGAAAGATCTGTCCTAATGTTGTTACTGTTCATAAAATTTTTATCGCTTCCCTCGTAGTTTATTTATTTCCTTATTTTTTTTTCTCAAGGGGCTATTTTTCCATGTTGGAGCCTTTAGGATTATAGCATCTTGCTTTTCAAACTAGGTTTGTAGCTTAGTTACTGATAATAATAATAATAAGAATAATAATAATAATAATAATAATAATAATTCTGTGGAGGTTCGAATGCAGTAAAATACGCAAGAAATTTCAATTTTTTACACGGCATTTCATCAATGAAATTAAAGGGAAAATCCCCTTTGAGACCAGATGCATCAAGAGGGTAAAACAAGCAATGGTTATCTATGGAAATTAATTATGAGACGCTGGATTTACGGTTGAATTAATCCAGCATTGAGCATAGGGATGTACACCAACTCTCTTTTCCTAATATAATTTCATATTGAATTCCATTGTAAATCTATGGTCTAGTAATGAGAATGGAACGTGAAGATTTTGTATCATTACGAAAATAATAATATTTCATCCATTAAGGCCGCGATTGTAGCTTGCTTGCTTTCTTGCTTTTTTTTTTTTTTTTTTTTTTTTTTTTTTTTTTTTTTTTTTTTGCTAAAAACTTTTTTCCTTATACCTATTCGGGCCGACGTGACGCCAATCATCGTTTACAGCTGTTTAGCAATAGGACCTAGAAACCGGTAACCGAGGGTGCCACCACTCCCTCTCAAGTCTTACTTTGGCTGTTGGCACCTTATGTAAGATGGGTGTTATATATGTATGTATATATATGTGTATGTATATATATATATATATATATATATATATATATATATATATATATATATATATATATATATATATATATTAAAGAATGTTTAACCTCCTGCTTGAACTTGAAATAATCTCTCTCTCTCTCTCTCTCTCTCTCTCTCTCTCTCTCTCTCTCTCTCTCTCTCTCTCTCTCTCTCAGAACTGGCAAATTGAACTTGATTATGAATTTAATTAAACGAAAGGCTATCTATATATAACAACAATAAATGCAGCCGTTTCTAGTCCACAGCAGGACAACGGCCTCAGACATGTCCTTATGCCTGGGGGTGTGGCCATTTTCACCACCACGCTGGCCACTGCAAATTGGTGATGGTAGGAGACAGGTCTGATCGCTCACAGCAGGGTGGCCCAACCTTTTCCATGCTAAGGGCCACATTACATGAAATGCTTGATGGCACGGGCCACATAAGTAAATTAATATTAGAATTAGAATTCCTGGTGCAGTAACTGAAGGGGAGTACCTTCCCCAAGGGGAGAGATTGGTTTCCGTATATCCAAACGATCTTTAACCAGGTATGTAGATGCACTTGTAGAGTTTACACACCGTGTCAAAAGGTTTTCCCCTATACTTACTCTTATATGAATAATTTTGTTCCGAAACAAGAACAAAAATCAACAAAATAAGGTAATGATGAAAAAATAAATTCTTATAAAGCTCGGTTGATATTGACCTTCAAATAACAAGCAAAGTACATATGATATACAAAAAGATGAAAAAAGATATTAGCAACTCAAATAGTAGTATTTATTATTATTTTCAAATCATATTAAAAAAAAAAACAATAGAAACGCTTTAACTTCAAAACACTGTGAAATCAAAGTAAACCTACAAACACACACACATTATTATATATATATATATATATATATATATATATATATATATATATATATATATATAATATATATATATATATATATATATATATGTATATATATGTATATCACCGAGTTATTTCAATTCAGTTATAACCTTTTAATCATAGACATTATTCCTTGTCAAATGACCAGGTAAAAATATGAAGTCAGGTAGTTGTGTTTTCCCACAGGCTACCATGGGATCTTTTAACACAGGGTGTCTGGACATCAATTTCTCAATGTATCTAAATCTTGTCTCAAACTGACTATACATTCCTTCAAGTTTTCTAAAAAAAAGAAAAGAAGAGAAGTAGGTTCCATTATTTTTTGTATAATTCACGATAAGCAGGAAAGTGTGTTGAAGCACTCACTTAAAAGTTGCAAATTTTCTTCGGAGAAAGTGAACATGTCCTACTAGCTGGGAAACAATTTATAATTTTTCATGTAGGTCCATGTTTAGTATGTTCAGGTGGGCAGTCACTTCTGGAAGAATGGAATAGGGGCAAGGAAAGCCTTTATTGTGTAGCTGAATTTGGCACTATTCTTAAAGAAAAATAAACGGAGTGTTTTTCACCACTCTGCCTGCTAACACTTAGATATAGCGGCAGATCCCTGTACTCTGTGTTTAGTTTGTCCAGGAATGATATAGATTTTCTAGGCCTAAAGAACTATTTCACAATACTGATATCAGTTGTCATGACATCACTCATCTGCAACATTATGCTTCTTGGTGAATAATGCACTGCGGTGTGATGTAATGCACTCAGTCTTTTCTTTAAAAGACCAACCAACCCATATTAATGCCTTTCATAGCTTTTGACCTATCAGTTGCAATGCAGGAACACCTTTTAAACCCTCCATATTCATTGGCCAAGGATTTGAGGGAAACGTATCATATATACTGTGTGTGTATATATATATATATATATATATATATATATATATATATATATATATATATATATATATACAGTATATATATATGTATATAATATATATATATATATATATATATATATATATCAGAAACTCTGCTATCACCATTCAATGACTGCATCTTGACATGTTCTTGGTGTAACACAAAATTTTATTCAATGGTGGGGGCAAATATGAGTAAGTGGCTTGTATCGCTTACATCAATGCAATCATCTAAATCATGTGATAATTACTTTCAATGTTTCATTAAATTTTCAAGTTTCATGAAAACGGGCTGTTCAAGTTCAGTCATTCTTCTTGCAACTGTTTGCTGAGATAATAATGACACAACTCCAAATTTCTTTGCCGGATACTTTTTCTTCAGTAAACACTTGTGCTATGTTACTGCGCGCTGCTTTATTAAGTGTCCATGCCTAAATGATTATTATAATTCTTACAAGCACCAAAGCAACTTCATATGCAGTAGTAAGACTAGCTATTAGGGGTTTTCAGGAGTTATGAACCCCATGTTTTAGCAGTAGGTGTTTTTTGCCCTTCAGGATGTTAAATATATCACTTCGTAATTTTCCCACAAGTTGAGCATACTTTTCTTTGGGTAATGTCTCACAATGCCTTCGAACGATATATTCCTTAACAACAGAAACCATTTCCCGCCGCACAACATTCTTCTCCTCACTTCATATCATATGCTCTGTTCACACCAGAGCACTTTATTTTTCACTTTGACATGTTATGAAAAAAAGTTGCGAACAATAGTACTTAAAGTGCAAAACAAAGGCAAGCTGAAAATTATTCGAAACTTCTGGGGCTCCATCTTCGATCTATTCACGGGGTTGTCATTAAATTTTATTTCATTTATATTTGTTACTAGAATTATCCTATTTAATGTCGAAACGAAACTAAATATTAGCATTGAATGCATGTTATGGAGAGAGAGAGAGAGAGAGAGAGAGAGAGAGAGAGAGAGAGAGAGAGAGAGAGAGAGAGAGAGAATGCGCGCATTCTGGAGAGATCATTTTAGGTCCAGTAAGGTTTCGTCATATTAAATCATACTGCATAATCTGGTCAGTGTTGTAGGGCTACAAAAAAAATCTCCTCGAGGAACTGCGGTTTAACCACACTGGCTCACAGCAAACCAACCTAGTATGAGTGGTTCTAAATAGTAGCCTTACAGCTTTGCTGATCATAGCGATAGGCAAACCCTTTCACTACGTCAAGGTATCACCACTCACAAAGGGA